>NW_027453836.1:497153-553277 GCF_040206685.1 Ascaphus truei
CGGGCGGCTGATGAGACCGGAGCAGGGTTGGAGTGCGCCCCAAGTCACTCCATGCACGTTACCAGTGGGGATATTGTGAGTTTGATATTTGTTGTATGTGTATTGGAGTAAAACGTTAATGCTCCTTATACTCTGTATCTGTGTTTCTTCCGCACATGAAGTTTTCTATGGAGGAATAACCCGAGATGATCCTTTTCGATAGAGCTAATTGTGACATTTGTTAACAGTGCTGGTATCATCCATTACTATATCACTATTATTCTATTCACATCGTACTCATACTATTTAATTCACTTGAATCAGTTTGCGCCGTAGACACCAAACTTTTCTATGGTGCCTTATATATTAACCCAAAGCCATCATTCTCACTGAAACATGGCTAACTCCTAAAACTCGGTGCAAATATCGCCCTTCAGGGATACTCCATTTCTAGGAGAGATAGGTCAAAGAGAGGAGGAGGGGCGTTATTTTTATATTGCAGACACCTTACACTTTATGCTGTTAAATTGCCCCCCATCTTTTGATATCCTAGTTGGCAAAATCTGCCTCCCCTTTTCTAAGCCCATTTTGATCGCTCTAAAGCCCCTTTACAGTGCCTGACTGATATCACCCAGTTTCTTGGCTCAATTTCTTCTCAGAATGAGAAAAGTGAGCTGCTAGTTCTTGCGGATTTCAATGATTACTGGCTTGACCCTAAAAATCCAGACACAACTCAAGTCACAAAACCTAACCCAACTCATTTCCCAACCCACACGGACAGACCTGAAATCGCACAACCATTCCTTGCTAGACTGGATTCTCTCCTCAAAACCCAGCAGAATCCAATCCTGTGGCACCTTCCTGACATTTTCAGTGACCATGCAATAGTGTACTGTGTAAGGAAAATTAAACCACCCCAATCAAGCCCTAAAGTTCTCCTCACTAGAACATTTAGAAACTTTAACCCACAACAGTTTCTGGATGACCTTACCAGCTGCCCTTGGTACAGAATCGACTTAATTCCCGACCCCGATTCTGCACTCGACTATTTACAATCAGAGTTCTTAAAACTCTGCGATACCCATGCTCCACTACGCAGAATAAGGGTACGGGGGGCCCACCTTCCATGGGTTACAACTGACCTTATAGCACTCTACCAGTTCAGGGATACCTTGTGGAAAAGCTGCAAAGTAACTGGCACTACCAAGGATCTCAATCACTACAGATGCCTGCGGAACATGTGCACAAGGCAAACAAGGCATACAAAAGCACAATATTACTCTGACAATCTCCTCCAGAATACATCAAACCCAGCTAACTTCTGGAAGGTTATCAACAATATATTCCAGCCTCCTAACCATCAACAACCAAGTAACATCACTAAGGGGGATATTACTCTGACAAACCCCACTGACATTGCAAATGCATTCAATGATTACTTTGTGGGGTGTGCTACTAACTTATTAGCAAAACACAACCCAAACCACAAACCTGAATCTCATCCTGGGAGTATCCTACAGTCCCACCCCCTCCCAACACTGCCCACAATTTTCAATTTGGCCCAGTATCTGAAGAGATTACACAAGCGCTCCTCAAATTAAAACTAAGTCAATGTGGACCTGACTTACTACAATCTAGGTTCCTACGACTTGGTGCCCCAGCCATTGCCAAACCAATTGCTTTCCTAATCAACTCTATCCTGTCTGCAGGCCATATCCCTAAAACCTGGAAAACTGCCAGAGTTGTCCCAATCTTCAAAAATGTGGACAAAAACACTGTCTCAAACTACAGGCCAATCTCACTTCTCCCAATTCTATCCAAAGTCATGGGAAAATGTGTTCACTCCCAAATAAGCGATTACTATACCAAGACAAATTTCCCTAGCCAATTTCAATCTGGCTTTCGCCCCAAACACTCCACCGTAACTACCCTTGCAAAAGTTTGCAATGAAATCCAGTGTGGAATGGAACGGGGACAACTCACTGGTGCAGTATTCCAAGATTTTGCAAAGGCTTTTGATACAGTTGATCATGTTATCTTGCTAAACAAACTTCAGTGGTTTGGAATAGGGAAGCATGTTTTAAACTGGTTTCAGTCCTACCTATCAGGAAGATCCCAACATGTGTCCATCTCAGGCTCTAACTCCAACCCCCTGGATATCACCTGTGGTGTCCCGCAAGGCTCTGTTCTGGGGCCCCTACTCTTCTCAGTGTTCAGCAATGATCTTCCCACAGCTTGTAAGGAAGCCTCAATACACATGTATGCAGATGACACAATCCTATATGCACACAGCCCTAACCTCTCCGACCTTGAACGCGTATTCAATCTGATTTTTTGAGACTTTAAAATTGGATTTCCCAAAACAAACTGTTCTTAAACACTGACAAGACTGTAACAATGGTATTTGGGACCAAGACTACATTTTTAAAGATACCAATGACAGAGCTCCAGATCAGAAACAACTCTAATACTATCCTAGCCCCTGTTATTAGTTTTAAATATCTGGGCATATGGTTTGACTCCCATTTAACATTTGGGTTGCACATTGATACCCTGACATCCAAAACCTATGCCAAACTAGCTGCTGGTCAGAAAACGCATTGCACAGCAGATGCTAATGCCAATTATGGGGACAGAGTATATGGCTCAGCAACCCAAACTTACCTAAGCAAACTAGAAACCCACTACAATTCAATATGCCACTTTGTCCTCCAATGCAACTACAACACACACCACTGTGACATGCTCAAAGAACTAGATTGGCCATCACTTGAGTTTAGGCGCAAAGTTAAACTCGCCTGTCTTGCCTTCAAATACTTTCAATGCAAGCTACCCATTATCTGAGCAAGCTCCTCACCCCTACCACATGCAGCACTTATCATCTGAGATCTGACTCCAAGAAACTTTCCATGGTCCCACGGCTCAACAAAGTATCCGGCCGCTCCTTCTTCTCTTACCGTGCACCCCAAAACTGGAACAGTCTGCCGGAGACTCTCACAGCCGCCACCAGTCTAAGTTCTTTCAAAACTAAAGCTGTCTCACATTTTATCCTGGTCTGTAACTGTTACATACGCCTATAATATATTATCTGTAACAATAATACGCCTATTATAACGCCTGTAACATACGCCTGTAATATATATTATCTGTAACTGTTACATACGCCTATAATATATATTATCTCTAACTGTTACATACGCCTATAATATATATTATCTGTAACTGTTATACACGCCTATAATATATATTATCTGTAACTGTTACATACGCCTGATATATATATTATCTGTAACTGTTACATACGCCTGTAATATATATTATCTGTAACTGTTACATACGCCTATAATATATATTATCTGTAACTGTTATACACGCCTATAATATATATTATCTGTAACTGTTACATACGCCTATAATATATATTATCTGTAACTGTTACATACGCCTATAATATATATTATCTGTAACTGTTATACATGCCTATAATATATATTATCTGTAACTGTTACATACGCCTATAATATATATTATCTGTAACTGTTACATACGCCTATAATATATATTATCTGTAACTGTAACATGCGCCCATAATATATATTATCTGTAACTGTTACATACGCCTATAATATATATTATCTGTAACTGTTACATACGCCTGTAATATATATTATCTGTAACTGTTACATACGCCTATAATATATATTATCTGTAACTGTTACACACGCCTACATACGCCTATAATATATATTACCTGTAACTGTTACATACGCCTATAATATATATTATCTGTAACTGTTACACACGCCTATAAAATATATTATCTATAACTGTTACACACGCCTACATACGCCTATAATATATATTATCTGTAACTGTTACATACGCCTATAATATATATTATCTGTAACTGTTACATACGCCTATAATATATATTATCTGTAACTGTTACATACGCCTATAATATATATTATCTGTAACTGTTACACACGCCTACATACGCCTATAATATATATTATCTGTAACTGTTACATACGCCTATAATATATATTATCTGTAACTGTTACATACGCCTATAATATATATTATCTGTAACTGTTACATACGCCTATAATATATATTATCTGTAACTGTTACACACGCCTATAATATATATTATCTGTAACTGTTACATACGCCTATAATATATATTATCTGTAACTGTTACATACGCCTATAATATATATTATCTGTAACTGTTACATACGCCTATAATATATATTATCTGTAACTGTTACATACGCCTATAATATATATTATCTGTAACTGTTACACGCGCCTATAATATATATTATCTGTAACTGTGCATGCAATGTCTTTATATATAATGTATAACCTGCTCACTTAATGTAACTGTGTATTTGTAACCATGTATTTTTCATTATAAAACTGTGCCCAGAACATAAGTGAAAGGTAACTCTCAATGTATCCTGATAAAACATTTGATAAATAAATAAATCTCTCCTCCCCCCCCTCTCTCTCGTCCTCTATCTCTCCAATCTCTCCTCTCTCTCCCCCTGTATCTCTCTCTCAAATTATATCTCCGTTTTACCTCTCCCTCTATCCCTTCCTCATACAACTCGCTCCTTGCATTTTCCCTTTCCTGTCGCTCTACCCTTTTCTCTCTCTTTCCCCTGATTTTACTGTCTCTCTCTCCCCCTCCATACACAGCTCCCCTCATCTCAGTGTCTCTCCCTCTCTCCCTCCGTAAACAGCTCCTCTCATCTCACTGTCTCTCTCTCCCTCCATACACAGCTCCTCTCATCTCACTGTCTCTCTCTCCCTCCATACACAGCTCCTCTCATCTCACTGTCTCTCTCTCCCTCCATACACAGCTCCTCTCATCTCACTGTCTCTCTCTCCCTCCATACACAGCTCCTCTCATCTCACTGTCTCTCTCTCCCTCCATACACAGCTCCTCTCATCTCACTGTCTCTCTCTCCCTCCATACACAGCTCCTCTCATCTCACTGTCTCTCTCTCCCTCCATACACAGCTCCTCTCATCTCACTGTCTCTCTCTCCCTCCATACACAGCTCCTCTCATCTCAGTGGAATATACAATAGTAAATGACCTAGTGGGCGAGCCGTTTAAATACTCCTTAGAACTGTCCATACCGGAGGGCTCCACGCTTCTTCAGGTCATGGAGAAAGCCGCTGAGATCCAACCCAAAGAGTTCAGGTGAGGAGTCCAAGCTCTGCCAATTACCTATCGTTATCAGTGACGGTGAAACCCTGCGGTCACTGTGTGTATATAGCGGGGTATATTCCCTATGGGTATCAGTGACACCCTGCGGTCACTGTGTGTATATAGCATGGTATATTCCCTATGGGTATCAGTGACACCCTGCAGTCACTGTGTGTATATAGCGGGGTATATTCCCTATGGGTATCAGTGACACCCTGCGGTCACTGTGTGTATATAGCATGGTATATTCCCTATGGGTATCAGTGACACCCTGCGGTCACTGTGTGTATATAGCACGGTATATTCCCTATTGGTATCAGTGACGCCCTGCGGTCACTGTGTGTATATAGCAGGGTATATTCCCTATGGGTATCAGTGACACCCTGCGGTCACTGTGTGTATATAGCAGGGTATATTCCCTATGGGTATCAGTGACACCCTGCGGTCACTGTGTGTATATAGCAGGGTATATTCCCTATGGGTATCAGTGACGCCCCGCGGTCACTGTGTGTATATAGCGGGGTATATTCCCTATGGGTATCAGTGCCACCCTGCGGTCACTGTGTGTATATAGCGGGGTATATTCCCTATGGGTATCAGTGACAACCTGCGGTCACTGTGTGTATATAGCAGGGTATATTCCCTATGGGTATCAGTGACACCCTGCGGTCACTGTGTGTATATAGCAGGGTATATTCCCTATGGGTATCAGTGACACCCTGCGGTCACTGTGTGTATATAGCGGGGTATATTCCCTATGAGTATCAGTGTCACTGTGTGTATATAGCAGGGTATATTCCCTATGGGTATCAGTGACACCCTGCGGTCACTGTGTGTATATAGCAGGGTATATTCCCTATGGGTATCAGTGACACCCCGCGGTCACTGTGTGTATATAGCAGGGTATATTCCCTATGGGTATCAGTGACGCCCTGCGGTCACTGTGTGTGTATATAGCGGGGTATATTCCCTATGGGTATCAGTGACACCCTGCGGTCACGGTGTGTATATAGCAGGGTATATTCCCTATGGGTATCAGTGACACCCTGCGGTCACTGTGTGTATATAGCAGGGTATATTCCCTATGGGTATCAGTGACACCCTGCGGTCACTGTGTGTATATAGCGGGGTATATTCCCTATGGGTATCAGTGACGCCCCGCGGTCACTGTGTGTATATAGCACGGTATATTCCCTATGGGTATCAGTGACCCCCTGCGGTCACTGTCTGTATATAGCAGGGTATATTCCCTATGGGTATCAGTGACCCCCTGCGGTCACTGTGTGTATATAGCGGGGTATATTCCCTATGGGTATCAGTGACGCCCTGCGGTCACTGTGTGTATATAGCAGGATATATTCCCTATGGGTATCAGTGACACCCTGCGGTCACTGTGTGTATATAGCAGGGTATATTCCCTATGGGTATCAGTGACACCCTGCGGTCACTGTGTGTATATAGCAGGGTATATTCCCTATGGGTATCAGTGACGCCCTGCGGTCACTGTGTGTATATAGCAGGGTATATTCCCTATGGGTATCAGTGACACCCTGCGGTCACTGTGTGTATATAGAAGGGTATATTCCCTATGGGTATCAGTGACACCCTGCGGTCACTGTGTGTGTATAGCGGGTATATTCCCTATGGGTATCAGTGACACCCTGCGGTCACTGTGTGTATATAGCAGGGTATATTCCCTATGGGTATCAGTGACACCCTGCGGTCACTATGTGTATATAGCGGGGTATATTCCCTATGGGTATCAGTGACACCCTGCGGTCACTGTGTGTGTATAGCGGGTATATTCCCTATGGGTATCAGTGACACCCTGCGGTCACTGTGTGTATATAGCAGGGTATATTCCCTATGGGTATCAGTGACACCCTGCGGTCACTGTGTGTATATAGCGGGGTATATTCCCTATGGGTGTCAGTGACACCCTGCGGTAACTGTGTGTATATAGCGGGGTATATTCCCTATGGGTATCAGTGACACCCTACGGTCACTGTGTGTATATAGCGGGGTATATTCCCTATGGGTATCAGTGACACCCTGCGGTCACTGTGTGTATATAGCGGGGTATATTCCCTATGGGTATCAGTGACACCCTGCGGTCACTGTGTGAATATAGCGGGGTATATTCCCTATGGGTATCAGTGACACCCCGCGGTCACTGTGTGTATATAGCAGGGTATATTCCCTATGGGTATCAGTGACACCCCGCGGTCACTGTGTGTATATAACGGGGTATATTCCCTATGGGTATCAGTGACACCCCGCGGTCACTGTGTGTATATAGCGGGGTATATTCCCTATGGGTATCAGTGACACCCTGCGGTCACTGTGTGTATATAGCGGGGTATATTCCCTATGGGTATCAGTGACGCCCTGCGGTCACTGTGTGTATATAGCGGGGTATATTCCTTATGGGTATCAGTGACACCCTGCGGTCACTGTGTGTATATAGCGGGGTATATTCCTTATGGGTATCAGTGACACCCTGCGGTCACTGTGTGTATATAGCACGGTATATTCCCTATGGGTATCAGTGACACCCCGCGGTCACTGTGTGTATATAGCAGGGTATATTACCTATGGGTATCAGTGACACCCCGCGGTCACTGGGGGTATATAGCAGGGTATATTCCCTATGGGTGTCAGTGACACCCTGCGGTCACTGTGTGTATATAGCGGGGTATATTCCCTATGGGTATCAGTGACACCCCGCGGTCACTGTGTGTATATAGCGGGGTATATTCCCTATGGGTATCAGTGACACCCTGCGGTCACTGTGTGTATATAGCAGGGTATATTCCCTATGGGTATCAGTGACACCCTGCGGTCACTGTGTGTATATAGCGGGGTATATTCCCTATGGGTATCAGTGACACCCTGCGGTCACTGTGTGTGTATAGCGGGTATATTCCCTATGGGTACCAATGACACCCTGCGGTTACTGTGTGTATATAGCATGGTATATTCCCTATGGGTATCAGTGACGCCCCGCGGTCACTGTGTGTATATAGCGGGGTATATTCCCTATGGGTATCAGTGACACCCTGCGGTCACTGTGTGTATATAGCGGGGTATATTCCCTATGGGTATCAGTGACACCCTGCGGTCACTGTGTGTATATAGCAGGGTATATTCCCTATGGGTATCAGTGACACCCCACGGTCACTGTGTGTATATAGCAGGGTATATTCCCTATGGGTATCAGTGACACCCTGCGGTCACTGTGTGTATATAGCGGGGTATATTCCCTATGGGTATCAGTGACACCCCGCGGTCACTGTGTGTATATAGCGGGGTATATTCCCTATGGGTATCAGTGACACCCTGCGGTCACTGTGTGTATATAGCAGGGTATATTCCCTATGGGTATCAGTGACACCCTGCGGTCACTGTGTGTATATAGCGGGGTATATTCCCTATGGGTATCAGTGACACCCTGCGGTCACTGTGTGTATATAGCAGGGTATATTCCCTATGGGTATCAGTGACACCCTGCGGTCACTGTGTGTATATAGCAGGGTATATTCCCTATGGGTATCAGTGACACCCTGCGGTCACTGTGTGTATATAGCGGGGTATATTCCCTATGGGTATCAGTGACACCCTGCGGTCACTGTGTGTATAGCGGGGTATATTCCCTATGGGTATCAGTGACACCCTGCGGTCACTGTGTGTATATAGCGGGGTATATTCCCTATGGGTATCAGTGACACCCTGCGGTCACTGTGTGTATATATAGCGGGGTATATTCCCTATGGGTATCAGTGACACCCCGCGGTCACTGTGTGTATATAGCGGGGTATATTCCCTATGGGTGTCAGTGACACCCCGCGGTCACTGTGTGTATATAGCAGGGTATATTCCCTATGGGTATCAGGGACGGTGACACCATGCGGTCACTGTGTGTATATAGCGGGGTATATTCCCTATGGGTATCAGTGGCACCCTGCGGTCACTGTGTGTATATAGCAGGGTATATTCCCTATGGGTATCAGTGACACCCCGCGGTCACTGTGTGTATATAGCAGGGTATATTCCCTATGGGTATCAGTGACACCCTGCGGTCACTGTGTGTATATAGCAGGGTATATTCCCTATGGGTATCAGTGACACCCCGCGGTCACTGTGTGTATATAGCAGGGTATATTCCCTATGAGTATCAGTGACACTCTGCGGTTACTGTGTGTATATAGCGGGGTATATTCCCTATGGGTATCAGTGACACCCTGCGGTCACTGTGTGTATATAGCGGGGTATATTCCCTATGGGTATCAGTGACACCCCACGGTCACTGTGTGTATATAGCAGGGTATATTCCCTATGGGTATCAGTGACACCCCGCGGTCACTGTGTGTATATAGCACGGTATATTCCCTATGGGTATCAGGGACGCCCTGCGGTCACTGTGTGTATATAGCGGGGTATATTCCCTATGGGTATCAGTGACACCCTGCGGTCACTGTGTGTATATAGCGGGGTATATTCCCTATGGGTATCAGTGACACCCTGCGGTCACTGTGTGTATATAGCAGGGTATATTCCCTATGGATATCAGTGACACCCTGCGGTCACTGTGTGTATATAGCTGGGTATATTCCCTATGGGTATCAGTGACACCCTGCGGTCACTGTGTGTATATAGCACGGTATATTCCCTATTGGTATCAGTGACGCCCTGCGGTCACTGTGTGTATATAGCAGGGTATATTCCCTATGGGTATCAGTGACACCCTGCGTCACTGTGTGTATATAGCGGGTATATTCCCTATGGGTATCAGTGACACCCTGCGATCACTGTGTGTATATAGCAGGGTATATTCCCTATGGGTATCAGTGACACCCTGCGGTCACTGTGTGTATATAGCGGGTATATTCCCTACGGGTATCAGTGACACCCTGCGGTCACTGTGTGTATATAGCGGGGTATATTCCCTATGGGTATCAGTGACGCCCTGCGGTCACTGTGTGTATATAGCGGGGTATATTCCCTATGGGTATCAGTGACACCCTGCTGTCACTGTGTGTATATAACAGGGTATATTCCCTATGGGTATCAGTGACACCCTGCGGTCACTGTGTGTATATAGCGGGGTATATTCCCTATGGGTATCAGTGACACCCTGCGGTCACTGTGTGTATATAGCAGGGTATATTCCCTATGGGTATCAGTGACACCTTGCGGTCACTGTGTGTATATAGCGGGTATATTCCGTATGGGTATCAGTGACACCCCGCGGTCACTGTGTGTATATAGCAGGGTATATTCCCTATGGGTATCAGTGACAGCCTGTGGTCACTGTGTGTATATAGCGGGTATATTCCCTATGGGTATCAGTGACACCCTGCGGTCACTGTGTATATAGCAGGGTATATTCCCTATGGGTATCAGTGACACCCTGCGGTCACTGTGTGTATATAGCGGGGTATATTCTCTATGGGTATCAGTGACACCCCGCGGTGTATATAGCAGGGTATATTCCCTATAGGTATCAGTGACACCCTGCGGTCACTGTGTATATAGCGGGGTTTATTCCCTATGGGTATCAGTGACACCCTGCGGTCACTGTGTGTATATAGCGGGTATATTCCCTATGGGTATCAGTGACACCCTGCGGTCACTGTGTGTATATAGCGGGTATATTCCCTATGGGTATCAGTGACACCCTGCGGTCACTGTGTGTATATAGCGGGTATATTCCCTATGGGCACAGCGTATTTACACAATTACTTAATGAGAAGAATGGTGACCGTGCAATATAAGTCCTAACATGGCAAGTATAAACACAGGGGGAAAAAGGGTGGAACTGTGCGAGGGGGAGAGACGAGGGGGAGAAGAAGGAGGGGGGAAAGGGGGAGAGAAGAGGGGGAAAGATGAAGGGGAGAGGGAGGAGGACAGAAGAGGGAGGGACAAGGGGGAGAGAGAATGGTAAGAGAAAAATGGGAGAGACGAGGGTGAGAGGAAGGGGGAGAGAAGAGGGGGAGAGACAAGGGCAAGAGGAAGGGGGAGAGACGAGGGGGGGTAACGGGAAAGGAGAGAAGACAACAATAGTAATGTCAGGGGGCAGTGTTTCGGGGGGTGAAACCCTTCGGGCCCATTCCCACAGATCATAGTCTGTGGCACTTCCCTTAATGTCCTCGGGTACAAAACTATTTAAGGAGTCAAAGCAATGTCTGAATACTCCCGCTCGCAGGTCCAGACTGTGAGGCCGCGTCCATGGGGAGCGTGGCGGCGCAAACAAAATGCCGCGCCTCTGTGAGGCAGGCCATAGAGCAGGGTGTGACTGCAGGCGCGATGCAGAGCACCGGCGCACGCGATTTACCAGAAGACAAATACATTTGTTTTTTGTCGCGCGGCTCCATGCATCCGTCACTTCTACCTATAGTACGCAGTGGTTACTCCAGATACAGGTGCGCTTGATGCCATGTGCACGGTTGCGTGCGCTTACCATGCACGCGACCTTAGAGTGCAGATAACAGAATATTTCTTTTCTTGGGGTTGAGGAGGAGCGCTGGATCTCGTGATATGTGAAAAGATATAGATATATATAGTGCAGATGGTAATTCACTGCTTTAAATGATGTAAAACATAAGAAATGAACTCACAAAGAACGTATAAAATCACTGCATGTCAGAGATCCTTCTCTCTCTGACTGGAGCCCTTTATGTTACTGGAGTCTGTATCCTCTCAGTGAAGTGGATGATATGAAAATAAAGAAAACCACAAATAGTGCAAATAGTATGAACTATGCAAATGTATTATGCACAGGTAGTCAGGAAACTCACATTTTCCATAATAAAGTTGGGTGGTGGAGAGAACCGCCGATAGAAGCAGGCTGCTGTTCGGTGCTTCACTTTCCCCTCACCGTGTAGTTCAATGCCAGTCTGTGCCGTCACGTCACTTCCGGTTTCGCGTCACGTCACTTCCGGTTTCGCGTCACAGGTGAGGGCGGGAAGCCAAAATGGGAGTGATATCAGCAGTGGATTGCCAGTCCTTCCAGGCGCAGAATCTCTCTAACTCTACGCGTTTGGCAACAGCTTCCGGCGAAACCGGAAGTGACGCGACGGCACAGACTGGCATTGAACTACACGGTGAGGGGAAAGTGAAGCACCGAACAGCAGCCTGCTTCTATCGGCGGTTCTCTCCACCACCCAACTTTATTATGGAAAATGTGAGTTTCCTGACTACCTGTGCATAATACATTTGTATAGTTCATACTATTTGCACTATTTGTGGTTTTCTTTATTTTCATATCATCCACTTCACTGAGAGGATACAGACTCCAGTAACATAAAGGGCTCCAGTCAGAGAGAGAAGGATCTCTGACATGCAGTGATTTTATACGTTCTTTGTGAGTTCATTTCTTATGTTTTACATCATTTAAAGCAGTGAATTACCATCTGCACTATATATATCTATATCTTTTCACATATCACGAGATCCAGCGCTCCTCCTCAACCCCAAGAAAAGAAATACTTCACATCCTGGGATTAGGAACGATCCCAAAAGAGGAAGTTGAGCTGCTGTTGTACACTGGTTTTAATTTATTTTATTTAACACTTTATGGTGATAGGTTTATTGTGTGTACTTAAGGTGTGTCACTTATCACACTAATTACTATATTGTTTAGGAAGCGCCCAGTCCATCCACTTCCCCCACTCCCCCACCCACTGTTAGATAACAGAATAAGCAGAGGAGGCGGGAATCCTCCGTCACGGGAATCCTCCGTCATGGTAATCCTCAGTAACGGGAATCCTCAGTAACAGGAATCCTCAGTACTGGGAATCCTCAGTAACGAGAATCCTCAGTAACGGGAATCCTCAGTAACGGGAATCCTCAGTAACGGGAATCCTCAGTAACGGGAATCCTCAGTACTGGGAATCCTCAGTAACGGGAATCCTCAGTAACGAGAATCCTCAGTAATGGGAATCCTCAGTAACGGGAATCCTCCGTCACGGTAATCATCCGTCACGGTAATCCTCAGTAACGGGAATCCTCAGTACTGGGAATCCTCAGTAACGGGAATCCTCAGTAACGGGAATCCTCAGCAATAGGAATCCTCCGTCACGGTAATCATCCGTCACGGTAATCCTCAGTAACGGGAATCCTCAGTACTGGGAATCCTCAGTAACGGGAATCCTCAGTAACGGGAATCCTCAGTAACGGGAATCCTCAGTAATGGGAATCCTCAGTAACGAGAATCCTCTGTATCAGGACTCCACAGGAATCTTCAGTAACAGCAATCCACGGGAATCCTCAGTAACGGGAATCCACAGGAATCCTCAGTAACGGGAATCTTCAGTAATGGGAATCCTCAGTAACGGGAATCCTCAGTAATGGGATTCCATGAGAATCCTCAGTAACGGTAATCCTCATTATCAGGAATCCTCAGTAACAGGAATCCTCAGTAATGGGAATCCTCAGTAACGGGAATCCTCAGTAATGGGAATCCATGAGAATCCTCAGTAACGGGAATCTTCAGTAACGGGAATCCTCAGTAATGGGAATCCTCAGTAACGGGAATCCTCAGTATCAGGAATCCTCAGTAACAGGAATCCTCAGTAATGGGAATCCATGAGAATCCTCAGTAACAGGAATCCACAGGAATCCTCAGTAACGGAAATCCTCAGTAACGGGAATCCACAGGAATCCTCAGTAACAGAAATCCACAGGAATCCTCAGTAACGGAAATCCTCAGTAACGGGAATCCTCAGTAATGGGAATCCACAGGAATCCTCAGTAACGGGAATCCTCAGTAACGGGAATCCTCAGTAACGGGAATCCTCAGTATCATGGAATCCACGGGAATCCTCAGTAACGGGAATCCACAGGAATCCTCAGTAACGGGAATCTTCAGTAACAGGAATCCTCAGTAATGGGAATCCTCAGTAACGGGAATCCTCAGTAACGGGAATCCTCAGTAATGGGAATCCTCAGTAACGGGAATCCTCAGTAACAGGAATCCTCAGTAACGGGAATCCTCAGTATCAGGAATCCTCAGTAACGGGAATCCTCAGTAACGGGAATCCTCAGTAATGGGAATCCTCAGTAACGGGAATCCTCAGTAACAGGAATCCTCAGTAACGGGAATCCTCAGTATCAGGAATCCTCAGTAACGGGAATCCTCAGTAACGGGAATCCTCAGTAACGGGAATCCTCAGTAACGGGAATCCTCAGTAACGGGAATCCTCAGTAACGGGAATTCTCAGTAATGGGAATCCATGAGAATCCTCAGTAATGGGAATCTTCAGTAACGGGAATCCTCAGTAATGGGAATCCTCAGTAACGGGAATCCTCAGTATCAGGAATCCTCAGTAACAGGAATCCTCAGTAATGGGAATCTTCAGTAACGGGAATCCTCAGTAATGGGAATCCACAGGAATCCTCAGTAACGGGAATCCTCAGTAACGGGAATCCTCAGTAATGGGAATCCACAGGAATCCTCAGTAACGGGAATCCTCAGTAACGGGAATCCTCAGTAATGGGAATCCTCAGTAACGGGAATCCTCAGTATCAGGAATCCTCAGTAACAGGAATCCTCAGTAATGGGAATCCTCAGTAACAGGAATCCTCAGTAATGGGAATCCATGAGAATCCTCAGTAACAGGAATCCACAGGAATCCTCAGTAACGGGAATCCTCAGTAACGGGAATCCTCAGTAATGGGAATCCACAGGAATCCTCAGTAACGGGAATCCTCAGTAACGGGAATCCTCAGTAACGGGAATCCTCAGTAACGGGAATCCTCAGTATCAGGACTCCACAGGAATCTTCAGTAACAGGAATCCACGGGAATCCTCAGTAACGGGAATCCACAGGAATCCTCAGTAACCGGAATCTTCAGTAACAGGAATCCTCAGTAATGGGAATCCTCAGTAACGGGAATCCTCAGTATCAGTAATCCACAGTAACGGGAATCCTCAGTATCAGGAATCCTCAGTAACGGGAATCCTCAGTAATGGGAATCCTCAGTAACGGGAATCCTCAGTATCAGGAGTCCTCAGTAACAGGAATCCTCAGTAATGGGAATCCTCAGTAACGGGAATCCTCAGTAATGGGAATCCATGAGAATCCTCAGTAACGGGAATCTTCAGTAACGGGAATCCTGAGTAATGGGAATCCTCAGTAACGGGAATCCTCAGTTTCAGGAATCCTCAGTAACAGGAATCCTCAGTAATGGGAATCCTCAGTAACGGGAATCCTCAGTAATGGGAATCCATGAGAATCCTCAGTAACAGGAATCCACAGGAATCCTCAGTAACGGGAATCCTCAGTAATGGGAATCCTCAGTAATGGGAATCCACAGGAATCCTCAGTAACGGGAATCCTCAGTAACGGGAATCCTCAGTAACGGGAATCCTCAGTATCAGGACTCCACAGGAATCTTCAGTAACAGGAATCCACGGGAATCCTCAGTAACGGGAATCCACAGGAATCCTCAGTAACGGGAATCTTCAGTAACAGGAATCCTCAGTAATGGGAATCCTCAGTAATGGGAATCCTCAGTATCAGGAATCCTCAGTATCGGGAATCCTCAGTATCAGTAATCCTCAGTAACGGGAATCCTCAGTAACGGGACTCCTCAGTAATGGGAATCCATGAGAATCCTCAGTAACAGGAATCCACAGGAATCCTCAGTAACGGGAATCCTTTGTAACGGGAATCCTCAGTAATGGGATTCCACAGGAATCCTAAGTAACGAGAATCCTCAGTAATGGGAATCCTCAGTAACGGGAATCCTCAGTAACGGGAATCCTCAGTAACGGGAATCCTCAGTATCAGGAATCCACAGGAATCTTCAGTAACAGGAATCCACAGGAATCCTCAGTAACGGGAATCCACAGGAATCCTCAGTAACGGGAATCTTCAGTAACAGGAATCCTCAGTAATGGGAATCCTCAGTAACGGGAATCCTCAGTATCAGGAATCCTCAGTAACGGGAATCCTCAGTATCAGGAATCCTCAGTAACGGGAATCCTCAGTAATGGGAATCCTCAGTAACGGGAATCCTCAGTAACAGGAATCCTCAGTAATGGGAATCCTCAGTAACGGGAATCCTCAGTAATGGGAATCCATGAGAATCCTCAGTAACGGGAATATTCAGTAACGGGAATCCTCAGTAATGGGAATCCTCAGTAACGGGAATCCTCAGTATCAGGAATCCTCAGTAACAGGAATCCTCAGTAATGGGAATCCTCAGTAACAGGAATCCTCAGTAATGGGAATCCATGAGAATCCTCAGTAACAGGAATCCACAGGAATCCTCAGTAACGGGAATCCTCAGTAACGGGAATCCTCAGTAATGGGAATCCACAGGAATCCTCAGTAACGGGAATCCTCAGTAACGGGAATCCTCAGTAACGGGAATCCTCAGTAACGGGAATCCTCAGTATCAGGACTCCACAGGAATCTTCAGTAACAGGAATCCACGGGAATCCTCAGTAACAGGAATCCACAGGAATCCTCAGTAACGGGAATCCTCAGTAACGGGAATCCTCAGTAATGGGAATCCACAGGAATCCTCAGTAACGGGAATCCTCAGTAACGGGAATCCTCAGTAATGGGAATCCTCAGTAACGGGAATCCTCAGTATCAGGAATCCTCAGTAACAGGAATCCTCAGTAATGGGAATCCTCAGTAACAGGAATCCTCAGTAATGGGAATCCATGAGAATCCTCAGTAACAGGAATCCACAGGAATCCTCAGTAACGGGAATCCTCAGTAACGGGAATCCTCAGTAATGGGAATCCACAGGAATCCTCAGTAACGGGAATCCTCAGTAACGGGAATCCTCAGTAACGGGAATCCTCAGTAACGGGAATCCTCAGTATCAGGACTCCACAGGAATCTTCAGTAACAGGAATCCACGGGAATCCTCAGTAACGGGAATCCACAGGAATCCTCAGTAACGGGAATCTTCAGTAACAGGAATCCTCAGTAATGGGAATCCTCAGTAACGGGAATCCTCAGTATCAGGAATCCACAGTAACGGGAATCCTCAGTATCAGGAATCCTCAGTAACGGGAATCCTCAGTAATGGGAATCCTCAGTAACAGGAATCCTCAGTATCAGGAGTCCTCAGTAACAGGAATCCTCAGTAATGGGAATCCTCAGTAACGGGAATCCTCAGTAATGGGAATCCATGAGAATCCTCAGTAACGGGAATCTTCAGTAACGGGAATCCTCAGTAATGGGAATCCTCAGTAACGGGAATCCTCAGTATCAGGAATCCTCAGTAACAGGAATCCTCAGTAATGGGAATCCTCAGTAACGGGAATCCTCAGTAATGGGAATCCATGAGAATCCTCAGTAACAGGAATCCACAGGAATCCTCAGTAACGGGAATCCTCAGTAACGGGAATCCTGAGTAATGGGAATCCACAGGAATCCTCAGTAACGGGAATCCCCAGTAACGGGAATCCTCAGTAACGGGAATCCTCAGTATCAGGACTCCACAGGAATCTTCAGTAACAGGAATCCACGGGAATCCTCAGTAACGGGAATCCACAGGAATCCTCAGTAACGGGAATCTTCAGTAACAGGAATCCTCAGTAATGGGAATCCTCAGTAACGGGAATCCTCAGTATCAGGAATCCTCAGTATCGGGAATCCTCAGTATCAGGAATCCTCAGTAACGGGACTCCTCAGTAATGGGAATCCATGAGAATCCTCAGTAACAGGAATCCACAGGAATCCTCAGTAACGGGAATCCTTTGTAACGGGAATCCTCAGTAATGGGATTCCACAGGAATCCTCAGTAACGGGAATCCTCAGTAATGGGAATCCTCAGTAACGGGAATCCTCAGTAATGGGAATCCTCAGTATCAGGAATCCACAGGAATCCTCAGTCACGGAAATCCTCAGTCACGGGAATCCACAGGAATCCTCAGTAATGGGAATCCTCAGTAATGGGAATCCTCAGTAACGGGAATCCTCAGTAACAGGAATCCTCAGTAACGGGAATCCACAGAAATCCTCAGTAATGGGAATCCACAGGAATCCTCAATAAAGGGGAATCCTCAGTAACGGAAATCCTCCGTAACGGGAATCCTCCGTAACGGGAATCCTCCATAACGGGAATCCTCAATCCTCAGTAACGGGAAACTCGGTAACGGGAATCCTCAATCCTCAGTAACGGGAATCCTCAGTAACGGGAATCCTCAGTAACGGGAATCCACAGGAATCCTCAGTAACAGGAATCCTCAGTAACGGGAATCCACAGAAATCCTCAGTAATGGAAATCCTCCGTAACGGGAATCCTCAATCCTCAGTAACGGGAATCCTCAGTAACGGGAATCCTCAGTAACATGAATCCTCAGTAACGGGAATCCTCAGTAACGAGAATCCTCAGTAACGGGAATCCACAGGAATCCTTAGTAACAGGAATCCTCAGTAACGGGAATCCACAGGAATCCTCAGTAGCAGGAATCCACAGGAATCCTTAGTAACAGGAATCCTCAGTAACGGGAATCCTCTGTAACAGGAATCCTCAGTAACGGGAATCCACAGAAATCCTCAGTAATGGGAATCCTCCGTAACGGGAATCCTCAATCCTCAGTAACGGGAATCCTCAGTAACGGGAATCCTCAGTAACGGGAATCCTCCGTAACGGGAATCCTCCGTAACGGGAATCCTCCGTAACGGGAATCCTCAATCCTCAGTAACGGGAATCCTCAGTAACGGGAATCCTCAGTAACGGGAATCCTCCGTAACGGGAATCCTCCGTAACGGGAATCCTCCGTAACGGGAATCCTCAATCCTCAGTAACGGGAATCCTCAGTAACGGGAATCCTCAGTAACGGGAATCCTCAGTAACGGGAATCCTCAGTAATGAGAATCCTCAGTAACGGGAATCCACAGGAATCCTTAGTAACAGGAATCCTCAGTAATGAGAATCCTCAGTAACGGGAATCCTCAGTGATGGGAATCCTCAATGCAGTGTGATCCCCAAAGGGGGTAACGTTACGTGTAGCCGGAACAGGACATGAATAACAGGAACCACGAAGTTCTGCAAAGGAGGACGCGTGAGGATGGAATATGCCGACTCCCCAGAAGTTAATAATAATCCTGTTGTGTCTCAGTTTCCACACAGAACAAATGTCTTTTGGTAAATATGTCACTGCCATAAATAATCTCTTTGGAAGCACCAACGGGAAGACATACTGGCAGTTTTTCAGTGGAACATCTCCCCTAGAGGAAGGTCAGTGCAAGATTGTGTCAGTCTGTCTCTGCGTGCCTGTCTCTCTCTGTCTGTTTCTCTCTGCCTCTCTCTCTCTGTCTGTGAGTCTATCTCTGTGTCTGTCTGTGTGTCTGTCTCTCTGTGTGTCTATCTCTATGTCTGTCTCTGTGTCTGTTTGTCTCTCTCTGTGTCTGTCTGTCTCTCTGTTTGTGTGTCTATCTCTGTGTCTGTCTCTGTCTCTCTCTGTGTCTGTCTGTCTCTCTGTTTGTGTGTCTATCTCTGTGTCTGTCTGTCTGCCTCTCTCTGGGTCTGTAACCCTGCTCACTGTATTTGTAACCATGTATCTGTCATAATAACATACTTGAAAACGAGAGGTAACTCTCAATGTACAGTATTACTTCCTAGGAAAACATTTTATCTTATTATATATTAGTGAAAGCACTGTATGCCTGTCTGCAGCTTCCTGTGTCCCTAGGGGAAATCTCATTGGTCCCTTGGCCTGCCCGCCCCCGCACCTCTCATTGGCCTGAGGCGGAGTGACGAGACACACACACACACACACACACACACACACACACACACACACACACACACACACACACACACACACACACACACACACACACACACCGCACACACACAGCCTCACTCTCCCCCGTCAGTTCGACCGCAGCTCACCTTCCACACCCCCCCCCCCCTCCTCTCCCGGTGCCCCTCCTGTCCTGGTGCCCCTCCTCTCCCGGTGCCCCTTACTCTCTCCCCCCTCCCCACCTCACCCAAATCTCCACGCTCCGCAACATCCCCAGCCGCACCATCACCCTCACCGTGCGCCGCTCCCGGAGGAAGCGCGGCCCTCCTGCTCAGCAGCAAACTCCAGACTCCTCCCCCCTCGCGGCGCGGCCCGGGCATCCTGCACTCCTCCTCACGTGCACCGGCTCCCAGACGGAGGGGAAGCGCGGCGCGGGTCTCCTGCCACTCTTGCCCCTTCCCCTCCCCGCCAGCTTCCCGAACTCACCTCCTGCCCCAGCCAGACGCCACGGGGTCAAGGTAAGTCACCCAGTCACCCACCCACACACTCACCCACACACCCACCCAGTCACCCACACACCCACCCAGTCACATTCACCCAGTCACCCACCCAGTCACCCACCCACTCACTCAGTCACCCTCTCAGTCACCCACCCACTCACTTAGTCACCCACCCACTCACTTAGTCACCCACCCACTCACTCAGTCACCCACCCACTCACTTAGTCACCCACCCACTCACTCAGTCACCCACCCACTCACTCAGTCACCCACCCACACACCCACACACCCAGTCACCCACACACCCACCCACACACCCACCCACTCACTCAGTCACCCACCCACTCAGTCAGTCACCCACCCACTCAGTCTCCCACCCACTCAGTCACCCACCCAGTCACTCAGTCAGCCATTCAGTCAGTCACCCACCCATTCAATCACCCACCCATTCAGTCAGTCACCCACCCATTCAGTCACCCACCCATTCAGTCAGTAACTCACCCATTCAGTCAGTCACCCAATCACCCAGTCACCCACCCATTCAGTCACCCAGTCACCCACCCATTCAGTCAGTCAGTCACCCAGTCACCCACCCATTCAGTCAGTCAGTCAGTCAGTCACCCACCCATTCAGTCAGTCAGTCACCCACCCATTCAGTCAGTCACCCACTCACCCACCCAGTCAGTCACCCACTCAGTCAGTCAGTCACCCACCCATTCAGTCAGTCAGTCACCCACTCACCCACCCAGTCACCCACTCACCCACCCAGTCAGTCACCCACCCACCCAGTCAGTCACTCACCCACCCAGTCACCCACTCACTCACCCACCCAGTCACCCACTCACTCACCCACCCAGTCAGTCACCCACCCAGTCAGTCACCCACCCAGTCAGTCACCCACTCACCCACCCAGTCAGTCACCCACTCACCCACCCAGTCAGTCACCCACTCACCCACCCAGTCAGTCACCCACTCAGTCAGTCACCCAGTCAGTCTCCCACTCACCCACCCAGTCAGTCTCCCACTCACCCACCCAGTCAGTCTCCCACTCACCCACCCAGTCAGTCTCCCACTCACCCACCCAGTCAGTCTCCCACTCACCCACCCAGTCAGTCTCCCACTCACCCACCCAGTCAGTCTCCCACTCACCCACCCAGTCAGTCTCCCACCCAGTCAGTCTCCCACCCAGTCAGTCTCCCACCCAGTCAGTCTCCCACCCACTCAGTCTCCCACCCAGTCTCCCACTCAGTCAGTCTCCCACGCAGTCTCCCACTCAGTCTCCCATTCAGTTTCCCACTCACCCACCCATTCAGTTTCCCACTCACCCACCCATTCAGTCTCCCACTCACCCACCCATTCAGTCTCCCACTCATCCACCCATTCAGTCTCCCACTCACCCACCCATTCAGTCTCCCACTCACCCACCCATTCAGTCTCCCACTCACCCACCCATTCAGTCTCCCTCTCACCCACCCATTCAGTCTCCCACACTCTCACCCAAAACCACCCAGTCACTGACCCCACCCACCCACTCACCGACCCCAACTACCCACTCACTGACCCACCCAGTCACCGAACCCAGTCACTGACCCACCCAGTCACCGACCCTGAAAAAGTCACCCAGTCACCGACCCACCCACCGACCCAAAGTCACCCACCCACCCACCGACCCAAAGTCACCCACCCACCGACCCAAAGTCACCCACACACCGACCCAAAGTCACCCACCCACCCACCGACCCAAAGTCACCCACCCACCCACCGACCCAAGTCACCCACCCAACCACTGACCCAAAGTCACCCACCGACCCAAAGTCAAACAGACCCAAAGTCACCCACCCACCGACCCAAAGTCACCCACCCACCGACCCAAAGTCAAACTGACCCAAAGTCACCCACCCACTGACCCAAAGTCAAGTCAAGTCAAACACACCCAAAGTCAAACCGACCCAAATACACCGACCCAGTCACCGACCCAAAGTCACCCACCCACCGACCCAAAGTCAAACCCATCCAAAGTCAAACCGACCCAAAGTCACCCACCCAGTCACCGACCCAAAGTCACCCACCCACTCAGTCACCAACCTACCCACCCACTCAGTCAAGTGTCACCCACCCACCCACACAGTCACCCACACACTCAGTCAACTCAGTCACCCACCTAGCTGTCAGGGGGGGGGGGGAAGCCCAACCCTGTCGTCCGCCCCCCGAAAATTACATCCCGGGCAACGCCGGGTCTCTCAGCTAGTAAATAAATAAATCTTTGTCTGTCTGTCTATGTCTGTCTCTTTCTCTCTCTGTCTCTTTCACGCTGTCTGTGTCTATTTCTTTCTATGTCTGTCTCTTTCTCTGCCTGTCTCTCTCTCTGTATCTTTGTCTGTCTCTCTCTGTCTGTCTCTTTCTCTGTCTGTCGCTCACGATTCCCAGATTGTGCTGAGAAAAGCAGGCCTGGTATTAGTATTGGTTTGTTTGATGTGAATCTCTGGAATGTCAGAATCTTTTAATATTAAAAGTGTCTTTATGGATATCCCATGGAACACATTCTCTCTCTCTGTCTCTTTCTCTCTCCCTCACTCACCACGTGGTCTCTTCCCTGCATCAGACACCTCTCTCTTTCACAATAGAAATATCTTACATGCATATTCACCTCACGGACAAAAGATGGCACAGACATAGCATGAAATCCTTGTTATATATGTAACATGGTATGTATATTCTGTCTTTCTTTCCCCGTCCTGATAACTGCAGGCAATAACAGGTTAATTCTATGGGTTTGTGCCCCACCCATGTTCCCCTATGATGGACAGAAGTAAGGTGGTGATTCATGGCCTGTGTAAGCCTATCAGGAATAGGTATAGACCATGAGCCTGCCCCTTCTATCCTAATTAGGGGACTACCAAATTTAGTGTTAGTCCTGCTTCTGCTCTGGAAGAGAGAGGAGTCCTGTTCCGGCTCTGGAAGAGAGAGAAAGCAGAGAGCTGTCAGTCTCTCCTACAGCAGGATGAGCGTGCTCACCCTCAGTCTTTGAACTGAGGAAACATCAGACTCAACCACAGTGTTGCCCTATACTACCAGGGGCAAGGCACCATCCAGAGGTATGGAGCCTCTGATACCTGGCATCACTGTGAGAAGATCTGCAGGGTATGATATACAATAAAGATCCTGTTCAAAATATATCCCTATCTGAGTATCAGCCCTTGGGCAGGGGGAGAAAGAGTGCAATAGTGGGGGATGATCTCTGTACTCCTTGGAGACCACTACTGCTGGAGGAACTACGCACCATGAGAAGATCTCTGGAGAATAATCTAAGCCTGTCCTGGTCTCCACTACAACGCAGACAGCTCAGATCTCTTGGAGCCAACAGGTATGTCTCAGCACCACACGGTAGCAACAGATTGGATCTCCGAGAGAAACTGTGTTACATTTGGAAGCGCTGCTGAGACCAGGACAGGCTTTCAGGACTGCAGAACTTTGCTGTAACCCTCTCTCTTACTGACATGTAACTTGTGCACCACCTCTATAGATAGTGATTAGGGAGAGAGTCCCACGGGGAAGTCCTGGCTCATGGTATCCATGGTAGTAACCAAATTAATTGGGGAGACTGCGGATACTCCCAAGGGATTCTGCCAAGATACCCAGGTGTCTTGTGCATCACCTCTACTGAAGAATCATATAGTGAGAGAATCAATTGATTCTGCCAAGATATGTCGGTGGCTGCAGCAGGGTGGCATAAAGTACCACGAAGACAGGGCCAGGGGTAAGCCTCACCACGCACTGTAAACAACCCGTGTAGACCTCCATGTACAAACCATAATATATATATATCACAACATAACCAGATATTTGGGTCAATGATATAATTATACAATATCAGCGAGGTTCCGTGATTGTTCAACAAAAGACTCAGTAGAGGAACAAATCCGTCTCAATCTAAGACACTGGCCCTTTGGAATTCCTTTAATAAGTGATGTAGGATGACAGCTACCAGCCTTCAGAAAGGCGCTTCTAGAGTTTTCCTTGCGGAAAATGTCACTCTGTACCGAGCCATCTGTGTCAATAAAAAGTAATAAGTCCAGATATGCAATATGATGCACATGATGAGAAAAAGTACATTTTAAACTTAAATCATTATGATTGAGGGACTCCACGAACTCTCCCAATAGCTGTGTGCCACCTCGCCCAAATCATGATAAGATCGTCAATGTAACGTCTAAAGTAAAAAAAAAAACAAGAACACAGCGCACACCTCATAGTGTAGTATTAATATTTACTTAGAAAGATAAAAAACGCACTTACAAAAAATCAGTGCAATATAGGCACTGAATAAGAACACTCCAGCAGTTGGGTAATCAGGGTTGACTGCACGGTCGTTCCTCTCTGCTCAGGCGCGTCCGTCAGTTCCTGTGGGTTGAGGCTAGTTCTTCACAGTCCAGGAGACTTCCGCATCACGTGGGACTTGCGTCACCGCGTCGTTACGTCGTGGCGTCACTGCTGCAATAGCACCCGGCACCACACCAACCCAGGGAGGAGCTAGGAGGATGGTAACGTTCTGAAAGACTGCCCAGCCTTTCCACGGGTCCTCCTTCGTTCTCCTTCACCTGCAGCTCCACCCTCTAGATTACCGCTGTGTACTACACCAGACTACTAATGCTGGGATACTAGGAGGCCTGATCAGAGTTTTATGGATCTTTGAGAGATGGTGAAAGATAGGAACGACGGGATCAGTGACAGGCAGAAAAGCTCTCTCCTTCTCATCTAAGACCTGGAGTACTACTCCCAAGCCTAAAATAGATTGTAACTGTAACGGAAATGCTATAGTGGGGTCTTTCTTCAATTTAAAGTAAGATTGATGATCAGATAATTGTCTAAGGGCTTCATCGCGATAGTCTGTGATATTCTGAACCACTATTGCTCCACCCTTATCCACATTTTTTTTTCCAAACTTTTTTTATTGGCATCAACACTTACAAACATGGTACAACAGTGTCATCGGCACATGACATCATGACATCAGTGGGTTCAACCTGGTGTTGGCCAATAGGCTTTTCTATTTAGGGATAAGTGCGGGGGGGGGGCATGAGGGGAGAGGGAGGGTAGACAAACAAGGGGGGGGGGATGGATGGGGAATAGGGGGTGTTGAGGGGCCTCAGGGTTTTTTGATCTCCCATGCCTCCACCATGAGCTATTCCCTTCAGGTCTGGTGGAGGCCCAGGCCCTGTGGCCCTTTCCAGGGCTTCCAAGTATTCCAAAACTGGGGCATTTTGTTGTGGAGCATGGCTGTGAGTTTTGCCATAGACATTACTTCGTCTATCCTTCTAATTACTGTGCTTCTCGCGGGGGCTTTAGTCTGCTTCCAGGCCGCCGCAACCGAGCATCTGGCCGCAGTCAGGATGGATGAAACCAATCTACTTAGCGGCGGGGGCAGGTCATCGAAGGGTTTGCTCAACACCAAGGTCAAGGGGTCCAGAGGGAAGAGGATCCCCGTGGTCTCATGGAGTAGCGTCTGGATCATAGCCCAGAACCTTTGGATCTCTGGACATGACCACCAAATATGGGCCATGTTGCCCTTTTGACCACATCCCCTCCAGCACAGGTCCGGCGTGCCGGTGAAGATCTGGCTCAGTCTATCCGGGGTCAGGTACCATTGGAATAGGATTTTGTAGATATTCTCTTTTGTTACTGTGCAAATTGAGGTTTTTGCAGCCAGCTCCCAGATGTCCTCCCAGTCGTCAGTCTCTATTGGAATATTGATGTCCTCTGACTATTTTTACATATAATGGTGGGTCGGGGGGTCTAGTGCCGACTTTATCCCCCTATAGATCTCAGATCTCAGACCTCTTTGGTAGCTACCTTTACTGCATAGGATTTCAAACTTAGTTGATGGGGGGAACTTGGAAGTTTGAGAGAGTGATAAAAGGAAGTGCCTGATTTGCAGGTACTTGAACAAATGGAGGTCTGTGGATTGATATTTGTCACGGAGTTCTTGGAAGGATAGAATCTCTTCTTTCTTCAGCAAATCGGCAACCAACCTTATACCAAGACCCTGGAATTGGTCAAATTGTCTTTTAGAACACCCGGGCGGGAAGTTTGGGTTTCCAAAGATAGGGGTGAGTTGAGACGGGGTGGTTAGCAGGCCATACTTCCCTTTGCTTTTGAGCCAGACGTCCCATGTGCACCTCATTGCTCCTAGATCAAACCTCTGCGGTCCTCCTTCTCTTCCTCCCGAGGACCACAGTAGGACCTGAAGGGTGGATGGAGCTGCATAGTGTTATTCTATCTCAAGCCAGGAGGTGGAGGCCGGGTCGTAATTCCAAACTACAGCCTGCTTCAACTGAGACGCGAGATAGTACCTGACCACGTCGGGGACCCCCTCTCGTTTTTGATGAAAGCATAACCGATCTAGGGACCCTCGGTCTTCTATCATTCCAGATGAATTGGAACATAAGGGCCTGAATGTTTTTCAAGGCTGTTAGTGGGACGAGTACGGGGAGGGTTTGGAAGAAGTAAAGTAGTCTCGGAAGGACATTCATTTTGATCGAGACTATTCTTCCAAACCATGAAATTTGGAGCTTTTTCCATGACTCTAGGTCTTTCTTAATCTGGTCAAACAAAGGGGGATAGTTGTATTGGTAGAGGGACCTGTGGGAGTTCGAGATTTTCACTCCGAGGTATTTGATATGGGTGGTACTCCACTTATATTTGTAATTAGATTGTGGGAGTTTCCATGTCGTACTTGGGAGGGATATATTGAGTGCTTCTGACTTATCTATGTTTACTTTATAGTCAGAGACAGTACCAAACTGGTGTAATAGCCTTTGTAGATTAGGGAGGGAGATATGGGGGTCAGCGAGGGTCAGGATCACATCATCAGCAAATAGGGAAAATTTGTATTCTTTTCGGAGACTCTGATCCCCTTGATCCTTTTGTCTTCTCTTACTGTCACGGCCCCTTTTATTCTCCAACATCTCCGATTTTGTTTGGGTATTTTTTTAGAATGCCACACACTTCACCGTGTTCATGCCGCATTCATGCCGAGCCAGCGCTAATACAATGCACGCGGCCGCGGCTTTAAATACCGGAACATGCCGCATCAAACACTGCATCTGCCCGCGGTTTTAAAAGTTGCGCTGAAACGGCCGCACGAGGCTAAAGGCGGCCACCACTGTATTTTGGCCGCTAGGGGTTCGATTGTTAGGGCAAATAGTAATGGGGAAAGTGGGCAACCCTGTCTGGTCCCGTTCCTAATTGTAATTGGGTCCGAAAAACCACCTGAGATTTTTACATATGCTGTGGGGTTTTGATTAACCCCTTCCAGGTAGGGACCGGAAAAAACAAACTTCAGCAATATTTGGTCTAGGAAGGACCATTTGATTCTGTCGAACGCTTTTTCTGCGTCGAGGCTCAGAATCATTGCTTTGGTACCTGTGAGATGCACGTGGTCGATGATATCCACAATTTTGCGGGTGTTGTCAGAGGCCTGTCTACCTGACACAAAGCCTACTTGATCTGCATGAATGAGTCGGGGGAGAATTGGGTTGAGCCTGTTTGCCAAGATCTTGCTGTAGATTTTGAGATCTGAGTTTAGTAGGGATATTGGCCTGTAATTGCCGCAGAGGAGCGGGTCTCTACCCTCCTTGTGGATAATAGCCAGGTTTGCTGCAGTGATGGTGGGGGGGATCGGTTCTCCTTGTAGAAAGGAATTGAACATATCGAGCAGATAGGGGGAGAGAGTCGGCAGGAATGTTTAATAGTAAGCGTTGGAGAATCCGTCCGGGCCGGGAGTTTTGGCTGGCTTGAGGGAGCTAATCTTCTTGGGAGATTGTTTTGTTTAAGTTTTCTATTTCTTCACTCGAGAGGGTGGGGAGGTTGCATCGTTCCAGGTATTGTGAGATTGTCTGGAGAGACATCGGATCTCTGTGTGGGGGGGTGGAGGTTATAGAGGTCAGAGTAATAATCCGCAAATTCCTGTGCAATTTCTTTCTCTATATACTGTCCCGGCCAGCTTTATTCTAAAGCTTGCCGGGTGTATCGCGGGCTGACAGCGGGGCTTTTCTCCGTTTAAAACGGAGTTTCCCGCACGGCGGCCGCTTCAATAGATAAGCGCTAATGGCGCTTATTATTGAAAGCGCCCGAGGCGTGGGAAAACCAGCCGGAAACGGCCGAAGATTGCCGCGCACCGTCCGCCGTCCGCCGCTATTTTTAAGCTGCGGAGGCAGCCGCATTAGCTTTAAGCTGGCCGGCACAGTACGAGACTTGCCCGTTTTTAGTGCGAATTTTGGAGATCTGGGATTTGACCCATACACCTCTAAGTTTTGTGGCTAAAAGCCTGTCTGCCTTATTGCTCCTGTCGTAGAACTTTTGTCTGGTCCACCTCAGTGCTCCCTCTACTTCCTCAAGCTGCGTTTGTTTAAGGGCTATTCTGGTTTGGGTTAGTTGTTTTAGTGTTTTTTTGGACGCTGTGGCTTTGTGCTGCTGTTCCAGCTGTGAGAGCTTGTTTGTGAGATCTTTTTGGAGTTTGAGTTTCTGTTTTTTCTTATAGGCAGATATCGAGATGAGGTCGCCTCTAATCGAGGCCTTATGGGCCTCCCACAGCATAGCTGGAGCTGAGACGGATCCTG
This sequence comes from Ascaphus truei, assembly GCF_040206685.1. NCBI lineage: Eukaryota > Metazoa > Chordata > Amphibia > Anura > Ascaphidae > Ascaphus > Ascaphus truei. Next base: position 526,192 of record NW_027453836.1, read on the forward strand.
TATTAATTTGGAAAAAGGTTGAGAGTTTTTGTCTAATAGTCATCTCTGTCTCTGGGCAGTTAAGCAGGGAGTCATTCAGCTTACATTTGTATGGATTAGTCTTAACAAAGGGCAGAGAGAGCGCGAGTTCGACAGGGGCATGGTCAGACCAGGTGATTGGGCCTATATTCGAGTGGGAGGACGCCTGGAGGATGTTTCTGGTACCTAGAAAATAGTTGATCCTCGAGTAGGACTGATGGGGTGTAGAGAAAAAAGTATAGTCTCTTTGACCCTGGTGCTGAGCCCTCCATATATCTACCAGGGAGAATTCCTCCATTATTTCCCTGAATTTTTTAGCTTTTTTTGGGATTGGATGGAGTGGGGATTGCATGGTGTCGTTGAGGTGGGATCTGTTGGGGCTACAGATTTATCTTAGGCGTGTGAGGTGACCATATTAAAGTCCCCTCCTACGATGAGGGAGGAGAGGGCCTGTTGCTCCAGGGAGTCCAGTAGTTTTTTAATAAACGGGATTTGTTTTTCGTTGGGGGCATAGACATTTACAAGTGTTAAGGGTGAACCCGCAAGGGTGCCCTGGAGTATCAAGAATCGCCCGTCTGGGTCAGCGTGTGTTTTGGTGGGGGCAAAAGGGACATTATTCCTTATTAGGATAGCTACCCCTCTTTTCTTGCTTGGGGAAGACGCATAAAATGCTTGTGGAAATAGACTTTTAAATGTATTCGGAGGCGCGGGAGAGTTAAAGTGGGTTTCTTGGATAAATATAATGTCACCTTTTGTTTTTTTTTAGTTCCTGTAGTGCTAGTTTCCTCTTTTTTACTGAGTTGAGGCCTTTTACATTGAGTGAGATTAATTTTATGTCTGACATTTTATAGTGGGGGTTGTTTTCGGAGCCGGGAGCTCCGATGCCCTTGGAATTCCCACGGCAAGGGCTTAGATATAGGAGGTCGCAGAGGGAGAGGAGGGGGGCCCAGTGTGGCGCCCGTCTCTAGGGATGAGGCGGGGATCCATCGGAGGAGCGGGAGGAGGTGGGGGAGGTGCCCCCGGAGGTGGGTGGGAGGGGGAGGGGGGAGAACACATTAGGGAAGGTAGGAACAGATGGGCCTTCAATTGGCCCTAGAGAAATAACCTAATTCACGGGGGTGAGAGAGGTGGAGGGGTTAAAGACCCCTGGAGATCCTTCCAGGACACAGAACATGGTTGGGGACCGGAAAGAGGGCCGAACACCCTCTTAGAAAACTAAAAACAACATTTAAACCACTTACGGGAAAACCACACAGGGTGGAACCAGCAATATATCTAAGTAAGTCCGTGGAGAACCCTACGGACATAGGGGAAGCACTTCCCTCTTCTAGTAACATTGGAATCTGTCAGTGCTCTTGTAATATTTTGACCATCAGGGAACAGTCAGAGTGTGTGGCACCTTCAATAGTTTCGGGGGAGGGGAGGGAGTGGGGAGGAGGGGAGAGGAGGGAGGAGGGGAGGGGGAGGGAGAGGGGGGTGGAGGGGGGAGGGAGAGGGGGGTGGAGGGGGGAGGGAGAGAGGGAGGAGGGGGGGAGGAGGGAGGAGGGAGGGAGGAGGGAGGGGGGAGGGAGGGGGGGAGGGAGAGGGGGGTGGAGGGGGGGAGGGAGAGAGGGAGGAGGGGGGGAGGAGGGAGGGAGGGGGGAGGGAGGGGGGGAGCCGGGGGTTTGTGTGTGCGACAGTAGGTTACAATATTGACATTGCGTTTACATATGTACATGTATGAGGAATGCTTATCACCTCTATTTATTATGTCTGAGGACAGCACAGCAATAGGTTGCAATATTGATAATGCGTTTACCTATATGGGAGCTGCTTAAAACCTCTATTTACAATGGCTGAGGACAGACCCTTTCTGTGAGTCCGGGTTCTCGTAACGTAGCCTGGACTCAGTTTTCCATCCTCAGAGGTGGGGGAGAGGAATGGGAAGGGGAAAGTTGAAGGGGATGGGGGGGGAATAGGGAGCGGAGAGAGGGATGGGGGAAGGGGAGGGAGAAGGGGTGGTGGGGGGGGGGGGAGGCATGTGCTGGGACCGTGTGGGAGGAGTCGGGGTTTTAGAGAGATACCACTGTTGGTTACAGATGTAGCCAGGTCCCCCCTTCCGTTGTGGACCCCCCCCCCCCCTCCGGGTACTCACTGCGGCCGTTCGCGGGGAGGTGTGGGGGCATGTGCGCGCTCAGCGCGCTCTTCTCCGACGTGGCCGGTTGCCGGGGATGCGTGCGGCCGGTTGCTAGGGCCGTGGTCAGGTTGAGAGGCGCTCCCGGCGGTTCCCGGTGCACGGCGCCGCCATGACAGTTCCTCGCGCATGCGCAGTAAGAGCCAAGCGCCGGGAGGCCCACAGACAGCTCGCACATGCGCAGTGATAAGCGCGCGAACGCTAGCCTACCAGGGAAGGCTCTTGGAAGGGACTACAAGTCCAATGAGCCTCAGCAGCGCCCCATGTGACGCCAGGGAGCCAATAGGGCTGAAGGATTGCCCTGCAGACCTGAAAGAGATACAATTCGCGGGGATTTGGCAGACAGGCAGTTGACGCCAGGAGAAGCTAGGGGAAGGAGGTAGGGTGCAGGAGTCAGTGACTCCCTGCACTAGGCCAGCATCCCCCAAGGCCCCAGATAGTCCTGAGTCACCCAGTAGTGTGAGTTGTGTCAGGGACAGGCCCCAGGTTAGGGACCCTGTCACTTACTATCCAGAGTCAGTTAGGGACACAGCGGACGCCGTGCGTCCATCCAGAGGTTTGGGCTGAGACCTTCGCTGTCGCTGCAGCAGCCATCCGGGAGGGATCGCCCCGGACGGTAGTTCCTGCATTCTGCCGATATCAGGATCCTTTGTGAAGTTCCTTGGCAGGTCCGGGCGCCGGAGTGCCCGGCAGGTAATCCACAAGTGCACCAACGAGTCCTATCATATTCACACGGGACATTGTGGCTGCGCAGTCACACATACATATCTCACTTGAGGGTGGGATAATACTGTGTGGGGTACTGGACACTGGGTGGGATCATCCGGTGGAGGTGCTGGTGGAGATAGCGTCCTGCGAGACGCATTAGTTAGTGTCTCCTCTAGGGAGGGACACCTGTTGATTTATTGATTGCCATGCATGAGTACGGTCACGCTAGTAAAGGCATTGGTTGTTATACATGCGGTGTGTGTATTAATATATATTGTCCTGCGACGCACCACTCCCCTCTCCGGTGGGAGCCATCGCAGGTGGAGGCGCTGCACCGAGTATGAGGTTACTCCTATTATTTATACGTGCCCCAGGCTCCCCGTGGCGGAGGTTTAGGGCCCCTGTGAGCCTAACAGGTAAAGCACCACAACTGGTAACATTAAGTTCCCCGCACACACATACTATATGCGATTGGGTGGGGGAATACCCGTTACACAGTATTTACCCTACGCTACCATTTATGATTAATACCTTAAACCTCTAATTGCTGTGATTAAGAACAGTACCTTTCTGTGGATTAGCTTTGGAGCGCTGTGGATACCTGCTCCATTTATAGAGCTAAGACTAAAGAATATGAGAATTCCCGTGTCTGATCCCAAAACGCACCTCTGTTGAATTCGGATTTTCCCATCACTTTGTTGAGACGTTCGTACCATTTCTTCCCCATTGAAACTACATAATCGCACCCGTCGTAAATCAGCGCAGGCCGGCATTTTTATGACTTGAAAACCCCACCTCTTTTGACGTTTAAAGTCTGACAAAATATATAAAAGGCCTCTTAACTTTATTTCTCGAATACTTAAACAGACGCCATCTTAACGGTGGCGTCTGCGCTCTCCACATACACGCCTGTATCTAACATTTGACAGCGTAATGTACATATTCGTAGGAGAAACAGTTATCTTAATCATGAAGCGTGTGGTATGATTAGATCTGTCTTATTGCGACGATGCCGCATACGTACCTGTTATTATTGAGAATAGGCGTCATCACATGATATCCTCATTTTTAATAAATTCCTCTAACTAAGTGGTGATCTGGGATGCACAGGGGGTCTCTCAGGGACCTGCGTGTCCTCCCTCTCTCTGGGACACACAGGGGGTATCTCAGGGACCTGTGTGTCCTCCCTCTCTCTGGGACGCACAGGGGGTCTCCCAGGGACCTGCGTGTCACCTCTCTCTGGGACGCACAGGGGGTATCTCAGGGACCTGTGTGTCCTCCCTCTCTCTGGGACGCACAGGGGGTCTCCCAGGGACCTGCGTGTCACCTCTCTCTGGGACGCACAGGGGGTCTCCCAGGGACCTGCGTGTCACCTCTCTCTGGGACGCACAGGGGGTCTCCCAGGGACCTGCGTGTCACCCCTTTCTGGGACGCACAGGGGGTCTCCCAGGGACCTGCGTGTCACCTCTCTCCGGGATGCACAGGGGGTCTCCCAGGGACCTGTGTGTCACATCTCTCTGGGATGCGCAGGGGGTCTCCCAGGGACCTGTGTGTCACCTTTCTCTGGGACGCACAGGGGGTCTCCCAGGGACCTGCGTGTCACCTCTCTCCGGGATGCACAGGGGGTCTCCCAGGGACCTGTGTGTCACCTTTCTCTGGGATGCGCAGGGGGTCTCCCAGGGACCTGTGTGTCACCTTTCTCTGGGACGCACAGGGGGTCACTCAGGGACCTGTGTGTCACCTCTCTCTGGGATGCACAGGGGGTCTCCCAGGGACCTGCGTGTCACCTCTCTCTGGGATGCGCAGGGGGTATCTCAGGGACCTGTGTATCGCCTCTCTCTGGTACGCACAAGGGGTCTCTCAGGGACCTGCGTGTCACCTCTCTCTGGGATGCACAGGGGGTATCTCAGGGACATGTGTGTCACCTCTCTCTCTGGTATGCACAGGGGGTATGTCAGGTGACCTGTGTGTCACCTCTCTCTGGGACGCACAGGGGGTATCTCAGAGACCTACATGTCACCTCTCTCTGGGACGCACAGGGGGTATCTCAGGGACTTGTGTGTCACCTCTCTCTGGGACGCACAGGGGGTATCTCAGGGACTTGTGTGTTGCCCCTCTCTCTATGATGCACAGGGGGAATCTCGGGGACCTTACACCTCTCTCTGGTATGCGCAGGGGGTATGTCAGGTGACCTGTGTGTCACCTCTCTCTGGACGCACAGGGGATATATAAGGGACCTGTGTATTTCCCCTCTCTCTGGGATGCTCAAGGGTATCTCAGGGACCTGCATGTCACCTCTCTCCCCGGGACACACAGGGGGTATCTCGGTATCTCAGGGATCTGTGTGTCACCTCTCTCTCTGGGACACATGGGGTATCTCAGGGCCCTGTGTGTCACCTCTCTCTGGGATGCACAGGGGGTATCTCAGGGACCTGTGTGTCACCTCTCTCTGGGATGCACAGGGGGTATCTCAGGGACCTGTGTGTCACCTCTCTCTGGGACGCGCAGGGGGTATCTCAAGAATGTTAGTTTTCTTTGAGGCTTACAGCCCAGGATCGGGCGATCGTCCCTAGCCTGCTAACCTATACATATTTCACATAGACATCCATACCCCCCCCCCCCAATTGAGCCCTCTTTGTAGGTCAGCACAGACACAGGAAGAGTCCTGACCTGTCATGAACATGATTTCTTTTATTTTTAACATAATTTCTAACCAACTTTAACTCTTGAAGTACCAGATTGATTACAATACTTAATATTTCATGATATTATCGTGACAATATATATTTTGCCATTTGGATTGCCTCTTTAATGTCTTAATTTGCATTCCTGAGCCCAGAATCGGGGTATCTTCTTTGAAATGTGTTCCTCTCCATCTGTGAAGGGGTTAAACGCAGCCTGGGCTGTGTCACTATGTACTGTCAGCATTTATGCCCCCCTCACCCGTCTCTCTGTTTTCTTGTAGGCGTGGGCACTTACCGACCTCATAACAAGGAGCATATCCTGGCGATCTTCAGCAAATACTGATCATCATCTATTCCTTATTCATTCTCTAGTTTATATCCTCTTCCTCCTTCTCTCTATCACTCTCTCCTTCTTTCTATCACTGTCTCCTTCTCTCTATCACTGTCTCCTTCTCTCTATCACTCTCTCCTTCTCTCCTCTCTATCACTCTCTCCTCTCTCGCTTCCTTCCTTCTCTCTCTCTCTCTCTCTCTCTCTTTCTCTCTCTCTCTCTCTCTCTCTCTCTCTCTCTCTCTCTCTCTCTCTCTCTCTCTCTCGTGACTCCCTCCTCTCTCCCCTCTTCTTCCTTCTCTCCTCTATAGCTTTCTCCTTCTCTCCTCTCTAGATCGTTCTCCTTCTCTTCTCTCTCTCCTCTGTCCTTCTCTCTCTCCCCTCCTCTCTATCTCTCCTTCCCTCCCTCCTTCTCTCCCCCCCTACTTTATCCCTCTCCCTCCCCTCTCACTCGCCCTCCCCTCTCCCCCTCTCTCTCTCCCCTTCTCCTTCCTCCTCTCTCCTTCCTCTCTTCTCCCCTTCTCTCTTGTGACTCTGAGAAACAATAAAGAGATTATATTTCCATATGCTGCATTTTAATTCATTTCACACATGGCAAAGAGATGAAGGTGCTGTCCCACACGGCGGGGACACAATAACTTTATTTTCCTCATGCAAAAAAAAAACAAAAAAGTGAAAAAGGCGCTCCTATATAACGGTAAAGTGATTAAGAGCAATGTATCCATTGTGGGACGGCTCTTGTCCCTGGCGGGCGCTGCAGTAGCCAGCGGGGACCTGGCCTAAGTCTTCCCACTAGCTACACACTATCAGTATTTATCCAGATAATATCCCTTCGTCAGCCCTTGCTTCTACTAATTCTATTACCAGATAAGGTCCTACAGCTTGAAACGGATGTCATATCTGATAATGAGCTGCCCACCCTCCATACAAGCTTATTACCAAATATGGCATGTCTTCTGGAAAGATCTCAGAACACCTTATTAATTCAGCCAGATGCCAAAGCCTCTTCCGGCTGCATCAGCTCTAACCGCAGTTGTCTATGGTCACTGAAATGTCACCCACAGGGCTTCCCTCACTCAGACAACTCAACACAGCGGCACTCCCGCAGTAACGCCTAATACTTCCTAATGTGACCGAATCTATCAAAAGATACTAATTAACCCCCATTAGAATATCATATTGTATATCATATGTATGAAAGAAAGAATAGTTGCAAATCAGACAATATCGTACTGTCTGTGTGGCATTTTGTCCTTATGGACCGGATTCAAACCTAATTACAACAATAATGTAACCGAAATGGAATTCTTACACACTAGAAATAATCTGTGTAAAGACCATGTATTCTTATACACACATATATGCACCAATCTATAAAATAGTGACATACAACTTCAATAAATGGCCGTGTTAGGATCGCAGCTCTGAACCCGAAGAAGAACGGCTCCTCCTGTTCTTCCGAATGGAAACTTTTCTTCGCAGGGTTGGGAGTGGAGAATCAATCCCTGAGAAAAGGGAATGAGAGCCAGAGGGATGTGTTCTAATCCCTTCCCCGTGTGGTATAGATACACGTGAGCGAGAGACTCTATCCCAGGGGCGGCCACCTCCAGTTCTCAAGGGCCACCAACACATCAGGTTTTCAGGATATCCCTGCTTCAGCACAGGTGGTGCAGTCTTTGACTGAGCCACTGATTGAGCCACCTGTGCTGAAGCAGGGATATCCTGAAAACCTGACCTGTTGGTGGCCCTTGAGGACTGGAGTTGGCCATTCTTGCGCTATGCACTCACATTTTCCCCATAGGATAACTGCATTTTCACACCTATAGATATAGGGAGCGTGGAGAATCCCATTTTCTTGTCCTTGGTGTTATATACAGTATGTTCTCCGAGGTTTTGTTTTTGTTTTTAGAAAAAAGCTGGAAACATACGATGTGCAGACAGTATGGACTTAATAAAAGATAAAAAGTTCTATGAAAAAACATACAAATGGAAACTCTCACTGCGCACGATCCGTTTACACACATAACGGTTTCAATCAGCAGCTGACGGACACACGGGCGATCTCACCACAGCCGGCACCGAGTTGGCGTCCTGACTCTCTGCGCCACTTCCGGACTTTGGGGCTTCCGGATCTGCGGGCACTCCATGGGGTCTCTGCTGCTCCCAGAACTCAACGCGTTTCGCTCGATAAGCTTCGCCAGGAATCATCACGACGTGGGGTCTCCGACATTTCATTATTTAACATCAGGGGGAGGGGGAGGGGGAGGGCGGATAGTGGAAAAGACAAAATGATCAGGGAGGGAACGTCCCCCACGGGAGGTTATATCTCCTGTTTGGCTTTCCATAGGATGCAGCCGCAGAGGCTTCATAATCTTAATGGTAGAGATGGGCGAATATTCGGATTTGGAACCGCACCGGATCGGCTGGTTCCTTCGCTCCGCGGATTTCACCGGATCGGCCGGTTCCTTCGCTCCGCGGATTTCAGTGGTTCCGTCGGTTCTTTCGCTCCGCGGATTTCAGTGGATTGGCCGGTTCCTTCGCTTGGCGGATTTCACCGGATCGGCCGGTTCCTTCACTCTGCGGATTTCAGTGGATCGGCCGGTACCTTCGCTCCGCTGATTTCACCGGATCGGCCGGTTCCTTCGCTCCGCTGATTTCAGTGGATCGGCCGGTCCCTTCGCTCGGCGGATTTCACCGGATCGTCCGGTTCCTTCGCTCCGCAGATTTCACCGGATCGGCCGGTTCCTTCGCTCCGCGGATTTCAGCGGATCGGCCGGTTCCTTTGCTCCGCGGATTTCACCGGATCGGCCGGTTCCTTCGCTCCGCGGATTTCAGTGGATCGGCCCGTCCCTTCGCTCCGCGGATTTCACCGGATCGGCCAGTTCCTTCGCTCCGCGGATTTCACCGGATTGGCCGGTTCCTTCGCTCCGCGGATTTCACCAGATCGGCCGGTTCCTTCGCTCCGCGGATTTCACCGGATCGGACGGTTCCTTCGCTCCGCGGATTTCACCGGATCGGCCGGTTTCCTCACTCCGCGGATTTCACCGGATCGGCCGGTTCCTTCGCTCCGCGGATTTCACCGGATCGGACGGTTCCTTCGCTCCGCGGATTTCACCGGATCGGCCGGTTCCTTCGCTCAGCGGATTTCACCGGATCGGCCGGTTCTTTCGCTCCGCGGATTTCACCGGATCGATCTCAAAAAGGGCGTTTTAGGGATTTTTATATTATTATTGGCAATATTCACGGCAGATTCCGAAGTTCGTTCTCTAGAATCCGCCAACAGATTGCTGAATCAGCGGATCGGAACCAATGGCGGTTTTACACCGCGAAAATGCGAGAAAATCCGGGGAGCGGATGTGGGCGGATTCGCCCGTCTCTACTTAATAGTTAACCCTTCACTGCTTGTCGCCTTGTACGCTGTATTCACACAAGTGAGATTACTAGGAACAACGTTTAGTGGCTCTCTCACCCCAAACATTATTATCCTTTATTTGTATGGTGCCAACGTATTCCACAGCGCAGTACAATGTATAAACACACGTGGACGCAGACGCAGGACGGGCGCCACAGGTGGGGAAGGTAATTGAGAGCCAGAAATATAATGAAACAGAGAAAATCACAGAGTAGTGAACAGATGATGACCCCTAGTGGTGAAAAGTGAACACAACACCACTCTTTCATAAAGTGCAAAAACAATGGAAGGTGACACTGATAAGCCCGCAGTGATACCAAATACTCACTGTGACGGTAGTGAGGGTTTGGCCCGGGATTAACGGGGTTACCCCCCAAGGGCCCCCCTCTAACCTCGCCAGGAAGACAAGGGGTTAACTGGGCTGAGGCCCAGAACTGTGACTTAACCCTTGTTAAATAACATGAAAATGCTTATTCCCCTGTGTAAATGTATTCTCCCCTGTTCCCCTGTCCCATTGTAATGTCTGGGTTAATTAGTGTCTGCATAACACACACACTAGGACTTAAGGGGTTAACTGTGAAAGCCCAGTGGGCTAAGTAATGCGTTATCTGTGTATTCCCTTTGCCTCATGGGCCTGCAACTGCCTGTGTCAGCGTGTAAGTGGATTGCCTTGTATGGGTGGCCTCTTATGAGAAATAGCTGCAGGGCTGGGATGTCTGGAGCATGAGGGGAAAGGGGGGAAATATTTTTACCTGTCTTGCCTGCCAGCAAGGTATTCTTAGCTGGTGTCTTAGAGAAGAGAAGGTTTTAGAACCCCACATGATAGATGCAGCCTCAGGGAAAACCCCCAAGTACCCACATATTAAAAATATAACTTTGTCATAAGAGGGACATATATTTTTGATAAAGTGACTTTTTGCAGTTTTTAAAATGTCCAGAACCAAGAAACTGAGTGTTGGTCCTTCACACTTACAATGGAAGTTAATAATCCTGATCAAAGAAGTAATTACCTAATTGTTTATGCGGGAGGCAGGCACAAGGAATAGTTAAGTGTAACAGTTCACACTTACAATGGACGCCAAAAGCCTGCTTCAAAAGGTTTTATTGATGGGGCCAGGGGGGGGGGGCTACCCCAAGGAGGATATCTGAATTGGTGTCCTTATTAAATATAAGAATATTATGAGATGTCCTTGGCTGAAAAGGATAAGAGTTACATATTTGTAATCGTGGGATTTAGCATATCTTTGAGAGTCTAAACACTGTATATGTACCTGCTGCTAAATGCCAGATATTAATATCTCTATTAATTTTCATATTACACTGTAATGTAGGGTCTCTCTGCGAGCGTCAGATGTCAAGGATTGCATTAATATATCTCACCTGATTGTATGTATTACTGAACTCAAATTATGAGGTGATTTGCAGTAAATATGAAATTTTGGTTGAGTTCTGAGAAACTTCCACCCCCTGCTATGATAATGAGCAGGAATGACAAGCCTGGTCATCAAAGGCTAAGTGGCTAATTGCTTATGCTTGGCCCAAACTGACCAAAAGAAAATTAACCAGAGTAAGTGTAACTTTTTACACTGAGACCTGGAAATCCAAGCCGAGCTTCAAAGGGGATTTTACTAGACGACACGGAGCCGTAACCTAGGGATACCAGGGTTGAAATGATATATAAGTCAAAGTCCCCCTTTTATCCAAGTTGTTCATGTTGTCCATGCAAAGTTCTTCATGCAAATGATCTTCATGCCTGCATGTCATCAGGCCTGTTGTGCTATACCATCTTGATTGCTGAGAAGGAATGCCATGCATGTGTCCTGCCTGTTTTGCTGTGATGTCAACTGAAATATGGGAGAAGTGGCAGTCTGTGTCCTGTTTGCTTTCTGCCCTAATCTTTAAGTAAGTGTCTATATTTTGCCTGTTATTTGTACATTATTGTGTGTTCACCTTTATCAAGGAATAAAATCACTTTATTATATCTTAAGTCTAGTCCCAGTTCAAACCCAGGTATATATATATATTTATATATAGTTTTGGTGTACATTACAGCCTGTCGCAAGCTCTCGTGACACTCACAAGTGCAGTCCCACTCAACCTACATATGTGGAAAAGGCTTCTTTTTCCTTAGGAAACTTGGGACAAGCAGCGTGTGGGAGCGGGACACACCATATGTGGAAAAATAATGAGACAATAATAGTGTAACACTATGAAATAAATAATCCTAGCTTCAGAAATCTCCAAAAGTTATACTCACATACGTGTGAGCTGACTAAGCGTGTCACACACATTGGATAGGTGTGCAGGAACACAGGTCCAGGGTAAACCAGGTGACCTCTGGGATGGGGGGGAGCTGTATGGGTGTGCTACGGTAGGAGACAGAGACACACCATAGCGCAGACTGTATATGTAGAAAATGTAACACAAAATAACCTCACAAATGCGCACTTACACTTTGTGCAACAAATACAAGCGTAGGGTAATCAGCCCGGAGCGAGGACGATCCCACCGCTCTGATAAACACGAGCGCCGAGCGGGCGCTGCTCCTTAATGCGGCCGCTGGAAGCAACAAGACCGCTCCCCGAGGCTCCATCCCGATGTGGCTCCATCTCCTCCTGGATTCAACGCGTTTCGCTATACTAAATAGCTTCTTCAGGAGTCCTATCACCCATAACAGCTACCTGCCCTGTGCTGGAAAACGTTTTAGTCCCACAGGGAAGACAGTTTCCCAGGAAAAGGCCTTTATGTCCCCAGAAACGTAATCCATTGTATACAAACCAGAGGGTTACAGGGGATCGTAGCGCACAAGGCGCTGGGGAAATGTGAACTTGCATGCGAGCGGCTGGCATTGCAAGGTACTGTGATACTCTGAGGCAGATGGATCATAGAACACATCCTGGGTAAGCTAGCTACGTAAGCGCCCAGCAACCTGTGAGCTAGGATTCCCCCTGTAACCCTCTGGTTTGTATACAATGGATTACATTTCTGGGGATATAAAGGCCCTTTGCTGGGAAACTGTCTTCCCCGTGGGACTAAAACTCGGCGTGGACCTGATGCACTGAGAGAGGAGCGGTGAGATCGTCCTCGCTCCGGGCTGATTACCCTACGCTTGTATTTGTTGCACAAAGTGTAAGTGCGCATTTGTGAGGTTATTTTATATAAAATGTTCTACATATACAGTCTGCGCTATGGTGTGCCTCTGTCTCCTACCATAGCACACCCATACAGCTCCCCCCATCCCAGAGGTCACCTGGTTTACCCTGGACCTGTGTTCCTGCACACATATACACTGTGTGACACGCTTAGTCAGCTCACACGTATGTGAGTATAACTTTTGGAGATTTCTGAAGCTAGGATTATTTATTTCATAGTGTTACACAATTATTGTCTCATTATTTTTTCACATATGGTGTGTCCCGCTCCCACACGCTGCTTGTCCCAAGTCACACACGTACGACAGGTCACACACGTATGACAGGACACACACGTATGACAGGTTACACATGTTGTGACGGTAGGGGTAGCTGGGGGACCTAATAAAGAAAAATCCCAGCTATTTACCCCTAAAAAAAGTGTAACTTGGCTGTCCTAGTAATATTTCATCCAGCCAAATGTCCTTAATATCTGGGGAAGATTTGGGCTAGCTGTGTGTAATGCTAAGTCCTGTCTTTTATATAATTACCTTTGTCTGTATTTATGCCTGTTTGCAATTCCTCCCAGATTAGCTACTTGGTAATTGTGTGGTGATGGAATTAACATGAAAAAGGGTCAATTAGATATTCCACTGTTACTGTCATTTCTATGGAGAAAGACTAAGTAATTCACTCAGGTTAAGCTCTCCATAGAAATAGACCAGAACAAAGGTAGGGGATTAGATAAATGAATCAGTTATCAGGTCTGAGCCCCAGGCACTGTTTTCTCTTGGCTGGCTGCCTTTGTTCAATAACCACCAAGGGGTATATAAGGGGTGCTGCTGGGCAGTGCATTAGTTACCCTCAGAGGGAGAGACACTCTGGGAGGGAGTGTGGAGGTTCCATCAGAAGTCCATCAGAAGTCCACCTCTGGGAAGGAGTGTGGAGTTTGCAGAAGTCCACCTCTGGGAAGGAGTGTGGAGAAACATTTCAGAGGGGCTACTGTGTGCAGCACTCTGATATCCTGGAGCAGAGAAGCGGACAGGGGAAGCCCATTTGAAGTGGGTCATTGCACCTAGGAAAGGTAGATTTCATCCCCCAGACCCCAGTAAGTGTGTATATTTGTGTATTTTGTATTTCTGTGTGTTTCCGAGGATTTATCCAAAATAAACCACATTTTATGTCATTACTGTGTTTTGCCCTGTGACTGATCCCTTAAATATAAATGGTGTTAAAAGTCCTGGTCTCCCGTGACACACGTATGACAGGTCACAGAGAGAAGGACCTTTTTAAGCGTTCCTGGGGAAAGTGTCAGTTTCCAGCTCCCGTCAGTGGGTTGGTTAGTGGAGTCCGGGGTGAAAGTCCGCCTGGGGAGGGAGCGGTATGTATGAAGGATCAGAGGGTAGGGAGTTTATTACCACAATAAAGACCAGAAAGACGACTTTCATCTTCCTGTAAAATAACACTTTAGAATTACAGGTTACACAGGAAACCGCCCGAGATACGCACTGTGAGTACCCAGCGCTCGCCCTGATATACAGATACAACACCTGTGTTTGCATATACATATACCCTTAGGGAGCCCTGTATACAGGGTTAGGTAGAAACACAAACACTCACTGTAACTATGATGTAACTATTATGTAGCTACGATGTAACTACACTGCACCTTCAATGTACAGTAACTACGATGTAACTACGATTTAACTAGTGTAACTACGATATAACTATGGTGTAACTACGATGTAACTACGATGTAAATACGATTTAACTAGTGTAACTACGATATAACTATGGTGTAACTACGATGTAACTACACTGCACCTTCAATGTAACTACGATGTAAATACGATTTAACTAGTGTAACTACGATATAACTATGGTGTAACTACGATGTAACTACGATGTAAATACGATTTAACTAGTGTAACTACGATATAACTATGGTGTAACTACGATGTAACTACGATGTAACTACAATGTAACTATGATGTAACTCCAATGTAACTATGATGTAACTCCAATGTAACTACGATGTAACTATTATGTACCTGTTATGTAACTACACTGTAACTACGATGTAAAGTTTAGATGTGTCTCTGTCCCCGTTACTATGTTGTGCAATAAATAATTTTTAACCCCATCAGTACTGGAGCTGGCCCCGTTTCTGCAGCTGTGCACCGCTTCCAAACCTTGGATTTTTCTTTGTTGTAACTACTGTGTAACTACGATGTAACTACGATGTAACTGTTATGTAACTACACTGTAACTACGATGTAACTACGATGTAATGTTTGTTTTCGGGGCGCAGCACATTGGAACGTTTATGATTTTCTGTTGTGCTACAAATAGAACAAACCCTGACCTCTGTCTCTCACAGCCCCAGTCCTGTGACTTCCCCACATTCCTCCTGTGCAGCTCCCAGTGTGGGATGCCCTATACCAAGGCTGGGGCTCTGTGGAGATGTTCTGATGAGAGGTTGTCCTTATAACAGGGGTCCCCCATAAAAGGGGTTCATTGGGGCTATGGTCAGTAAGATGTTTTTCTCTCTCCCCCAGTAAATTCCCATGATGACCGCCTCGGGGAATGCAGCCAGCGGACCCTTCATTCTGGTTCCTCAGTGGAATGTCCCCGCTGCCCCACTAACTGTACCGACCCCGGCCTTTCACCAGGCGTTTCTCAAGGGGCAACCGAAAGCTCTGGGGGTGAGTTCTGATGGTGAGGTCCCTGGAAGGGAAGTCACTGGGAATAGCATGCAGGATACTGGGAGTCACTGGGAATAGCAGGCAGGATACTGGGAATTACTGGGAATATCAGGCAGGATACTGGGAGTCACTGGGAATAGCATGCAGGATACTGGGAATTACTGGGAATAGCAAGCAGGATACTGGGAATTACTGGGAATAGCAGGCAGGATACTGGGAATTACTGGGAATAGCAGGCAAGATACTGGGAGTCACTGGGAATAGCAGACAGGATACTGGGAATTACTGGGAATAGCATGCAGGATACTGGGAGTCACTGGGAATAGCAGGCAGGATACTGAGAATTACTGGGAATAGCAGTCAGGATACTGGGAATTACTGGGAATAGCATGCAGGATACTGGGAGTCACTGGGAATAGCATGCAGGATACTGGGAATTACTGGGAATAGCATGCAGGATACTGGGAGTCACTGGGAATAGCATGCAGGATACTGGGAATTACTGGGAATAGCAGGCAGGATACTGGGAATTACTGGGAATAGCAGACAGGATACTGGGAATTACTGGGAATAGCATGCAGGATACTGGGTGTCACTGGGAATAGCATGCAGGATACTGGGAATTACTGGGAATAGCAGGCAGGATACTGGGAATTACTGGGAATAGCAGGCAGGATACTGGGAATTACTGGGAATAGCATGCAGGATACTGGGTGTCACTGGGAATAGCAGGCAGGATACTGAGAGTTATTGGGAATAACAGGCAGGATACTGGGAATTACTGGGAATAGCATGCAGGATACTGGGAGTCACTGGGAATAGCATGCAGGATACTGGGAATTACTGGGAATAGCATGCAGGATACTGGGAGTCACTGGGAATAGCATGCAGGATACTGGGAATTACTGGGAATAGCAGGCAGGATACTGGGAATTACTGGGAATAGCATGCAGGATACTGGGTGTCACTGGGAATAGCATGCAGGATACTGGGAATTACTGGGAATAGCAGGCAGGATACTGGGAATTACTGGGAATAGCAGGCAGGATACTGGGAATTACTGGGAATAGCATGCAGGATACTGGGTGTCACTGGGAATAGCAGGCAGGATACTGAGAGTTATTGGGAATAACAGGCAGGATACTGGGAATTACTGGGAATAGCAGGCAGGATACTGGGAGTCACTGGGAATAGCAGGCAGGATACTGGGAATTACTGGGAATAGCAGGCAGGATACTGGGAGTCACTGGGAATAGCAGACAGGATACTGGGAATTACTGAGAATAGCAGACAGGATACTGGGAATTACTGGGAATAGCAGGCAGGATACTGGGAATTACTGGGAATAGCATGCAGGATACTGGGAATTACTGGGAATAGCAGGCAGGATACTGGGAGTCACTGGGAATAGCAGGCAGGATACTGGGAGTCACTGGGAATAGCAGGCAGGATACTGGGAGTCACTGGGAATAGCAGGCAGGATACTGGGAATTACTGGGAATAGCAGGCAGGATACTGGGAGTCACTGGGAATAGCAGACAGGATACTGGGAGTCACTGGGAATAGCAGACAGGATACTGGGAATTACTGGGAATAGCATGCAGGATACTGGGAATTACTGAGAATAGCAGGCAGGATACTGGGAGTCACTGGGAATAGCATGCAGGATACTGGGAATTACTGGGAATAGCAGGCAGGATACTGGGAATTACTGAGAATAGCAGGCAGGATACTGGGAGTCACTGGGAATAGCAGGCAGGATACTGGGAATTACTGAGAATAGCAGGCAGGATACTGGGAGTCACTGGGAATAGCAGACAGGATACTGGGAATTACTGGGAATAGCAGGCAGGATACTGGGAGTCACTGGGAATAGCAGGCAGGATACTGGGAATTACTGGGAATAGCAGGCAGGATACTGAGAATTACTGGGAATAGCAGGCAGGATACTGGGAGTCACTGGGAATAGCAGGCAGGATACTGGGAATTACTGGGAATAGCAGGCAGGATACTGGGAATTACTGAGAATAGCAGGCAGGATACTGGGAGTCACTGGGAATAGCAGGCAGGATACTGGGAGTCACTGGGAATAGCAGGCAGGATACTGGGAATTACTGGGAATAGCAGGCAGGATACTGGGAGTCACTGGGAATAGCAGGCAGGATACTGGGAGTCACTGGGAATAGCAGGCAGGATACTGGGAATTACTGGGAATAGCAGGCAGGATACTGAGAGTTATTGGGAATAACAGGCAGAAAACTGAGAGTTACTGGGAATAGCAGCAACATTACTGGGAGTTACTGGTAATAACAGGCAAGATACTGGGAGTCGGAGCGCCCGACAGCTTTCCTGGGGCCCAGGACAAGAGTTTACTGAGGCCCCTGTGTCATTGGCCTTGTGAGTCTCCCCTGTCTATTACACGCCTCCTCGCTCTCTCACCCCCCTCTCTCTCTTCCATCCTTCGCTCACTCCCTTTGCTATCACTCAATGCCCCCCTCCGCTCACCCGATACCCCCTGCTCACCTCCCACACACGGTTCCCCCCCAATAGCCACATAATGCTCCCCCCGCACACACACAATAGTCACACAAGTCTCCCCCCCTCCCATCCCGCTCCACCACGCACACACACACACACACACACACACACACAATAGCCACACAACACACACACCTTAGTGGACTTTCGCGCACGGATGTGGAGGTTGAGCCCGACTTTGGTTGCAGGGCCAACTTTTAGCATGGAGGGGAGTCCCTGGGGACACCCGGGGCCCAGCAGCCGGATGCAACTTCTGGCCAGGCCCAAGACCCAGTGCTGGCCCCCCCTCATCTTTCGGACCCGGGACAGTTCTCCCAGCTCTCACCCCCTGTTGTTGGCCCTGCTGGGAAGAAAGAAAAAAAAGGGTGATGTAGAAATAGTGCTAAAGAAACAAATATATATAATGGGCCCCAGATAAGGGTGACCCTATAACGGGGTGCTAGGCAGCCTGGTGGAACCTGATAGTACAATCAGAAAGAGATACAAAAACAAAAGAGATACCGGCGCCTTAAGAGTCCAATTGGGTGATAGTCCTGGGAATTCCAGACAGAAGGATGAGTATCCACAAGGAGTGACTTAGCAATTCCTCGATCTTCAGGTGATCAGATGCAACTTCATCCGTGTGTAGTATGATATGGAACGAGAAAAGAAAAAATATAGTGCAACACAGCTAACAAAAAATACTCTGACACAAACCTACAAAACAATACAATATGAACAAGACTAACATGAGACACACAGGGGCAAAGCTGGAAGTAAAAGTTAGTTTCATACAACTCTAAAATAATATAAAATGAATGGACGAAGAACCCAGAGATCGCCAATCCAGAGGGGGAAAACCGAAGCGCTACTCACAGGATGGGTGCTGTATACAAGCAACTCTTTAAAGGCCTTTAAAGAGCCAGCACATAACTCTCACAGAGAGCAGATCCAGACACGTTTTTCAAGGCTGCTCAAATGTCAGTGGTTCTAACCAACGTTAGCCAAGCAGGCATTGCCTTATGAATGTCCTAATTGACAGGCCAATCAGATTTTTAGCGTAAGGATATATACCAGGCACCACTGGCATGACTCATATCCCCTGAAGAAGTGTGCGCAAGCGCATGAAACGCGTAGGGTGTTTTCGTTATTCTGTCTGGGCGATCGGACGAGAGGAGTGCTGAGGCTCTGGATCAGTAGTAGAAAGGATCTTCGCCCAAAAGTCCCGCCCACGGGTGACGGAACATCCGGTGACGTCACTTCCGGTGTGAGGGACACGGGACACGGGGGAACACGCCAGTGAACTACACTATCCAGCTAGAGGAGGACTGATCCCCGAGAACCGCAGGGACCACACTCGTGGGAACCACCAAGGGCCCCCAGGTCCCCGTGGGAACTACCCGAGGGCCCCAGAGAACCGTGGAGATGACCCAGGGACCCCAGACACCCGTGGGCACCACCTGGAGGCCCATTGAGCCTAGCGGGGACCACCCGGATCCCCCCAGACACCTGTGGGTACCCCCTGGGGTGCACTGTGGAGCCTGTGGACACCCGTCGGGAGCACCGGGACCCTCGCCGGCCCGTGGTAATAATTGTGTGTGTAAAATAATAAATCCTGGTTTTATGGGGGGGCACAGGGGGTGGGTGAGGAAGAGGGAGAGATATCTGATCTCACAAAAGCCCAGCAAAGAGAGGGTAAGAATGTAACCCCCACGAAACTTAATGAGGCAAAAGCCAAGCTCAATCTTCTCACCTCTGAAGCGGAGCAGTCCCTCAATTGGACTAAAAGCACATTTTACGAGGGGGCCAACGAACCGGGCCCAATGCTTGCAACAAAATGAAAGAGCGGGCAGGGGGGCCGCTCCATACAGGCCAACAGACAAAATGCGGGGAATCCAACCTCTAACCCGATGCTAATTTGTACAGAACTCCACTGCTATTATGCTAAGCTATATGATGGCAATAAAACTACACAGAGGACTTCATCACAATGATCACAATGTCCCCAAAAGGCCAATCTGCCCTCTGTCTCCCAAGGGGATAAGGTAAACCTGTCCAAGAAAATGGACCTGGATGAACTCCGAGAGGTAACTACAAATCTTTAGCCTTCACAAGCCCCAGGGCCCAGGCGGCTATTCTAATGTATTCTATAAAAAATGATCGCAGGTCCTGGCCCCCCATCTTTTGTCTGTGTTTAACTCAATCTTCTTAAATGTACAGATCCCGAGCAGCATGCTGCAGGCGTCCATTGCACTGATCCACAAGAAGGGCAAGGACCCAGCTAATTGTGCTAGCTGCAGGCCTATTTCTTTAATTCAGATCTAAAACCAGTTGACCAAAATACAGCCCTCTCTGATACATTCGGACCAGGTGGGTTTCGGCCCGGGTGGGGGGGGGGGGGGGCAAGCGGCAGACAATACAAGGCGCATTATAGAACTAATCGCGTATGCATCCAAGAATAAAATGGTCTTGGGCTTGGACGCTGAAAAAGTGCTTGACCGTATTCATTGGGAATACATGCACGTCACGCTGCAAGCTTTCGGCCTGGAGGACCCTTTTGTAAAGGCAATCCTGGCATTATATACTATGCTCACAGCAAAGGTGGTGTGCCAGGGATTTCATTCAGCGTTCCTCCCTATAAGAAATGGCACTAGACAGGGCTGTTCTCTGTCCCCATTATTGTTCGCCATGTGCATGGAACTGTACATACAGTAGCGGCAGCTTTTATTTGATGTAATGCCGGCGGCATGCCGGGATCTACTCCGGCTGCCGCCAGTCAAGACCGCGCGCCGCTGCGTTTCCCCCACGCACCCCCCCTCCACTTCGCGCGCATTTTACCCCCCCTTCCCGACCCCGGCTCCTGCTCTGCCCCTCTGCTTCCCCGCACCCCCGCTTACCTTACTTTAATCTCCAGGGGTGTCGGGGAAGCCCGGGGAAGCCGGACGCGCACGTGACTGTGACGTCACAGCGCACCGCAACGCGCCGCGTCTCCACGCTTCCCACACGCATCCGGCCGGCGGCATTACATCAAATAAAAGCTGCCGCTACTGTATTACCGCGCTCTTCCCTACAGAAGTTTGCTGCTGGTAAAAAGATAGCCTTACATATAGAAAAACAAAAAGAACGATTCCTGCGCTCCTACCAATTAGGCTAAAATAAAATAGTGATCTCATGATTAAGGGTTATTTAGTTAAACCCTTTGTCCAAAGCGTTATAAGCCTGCAAGCCACGTAAAGGCATAACCGAATTTGCAGGTACCTACACTGAATATATGTTATTATTGTCCCATGGACTAGTGCAAAATGTGAGAAAGATCTGAAGGGGTTAAATAAAGCATATGCTTTTGTGAGTAGTGCAATTAAAAGCTGCCCAAAGCCAGTTTCATAGTTACCTGTACTGTAGAGGTAAGCTGGGTGCACAAATTCCCTGGTGTGAATATAATAAGACTTACACATATTTCCTTTCTGTCAGCCTTATACAGTATATTCACCTGCTCTTCAATGGAGGGTGATGTGCAGACTGACACTGGGGGTGCATGGAACCACTGGTGTTCTATGTAAGGAACAACCTGGACATCTCCGTAATCCAAGTGAAGAAACAGGTGCATAAGATACAGTAACGTCCTTTTTTGCAAACGACATATTTCTTACAGTGTCAAAACCACTAACTACTCTCCCAAATTTGTTCTCGGTTCTGTCTGTGTTTAATAAAATTTCGTGTATTAAAATAAATAATAATAAGTCTCTGAATATAACCCTGCCAAAAGAGGTAGTCAAAGTCATCAGGCTTAATTTCGATTTCAAATGGCAGCCGACGGCCATTAAGTATTTGGGAAATTTACATCACCAGAGATTTCAAATCTCTATACCGAGAAAACGACCCCAGGGCATTTCTGGCTCTTAGGGAGGATCCTGGGGCATGGACCGACTATTTCCTATCATGGACAGGCAGGATTCACTGCATTAAAATGAATCTCCTCCTGCGCCTGCTATATTTATTTCAATTATAACAAGAGAGATTGAGGCATTACAATCCCTCATTACCAAATTTATCTGGAGGAAGAAAAGGCCTAGAAGTAAAAAAACAAATTCTCCCGATCTCTAAAAAAGCAGGTGGCCTGGCCCCCCATGCATACAAGCTTATTACAAGGCCTCCCAACTAGGCCTCCCAACTAGGTCAAATGGTCCTGTGGCACTGTGACTCGTACTCCAGACCAGAGGTGTGCAAAGTTTTTAGCGTGGGCCCCCCTGCCTGGGAGCCCCAGCGTTCGCGCCCCAGGACTCATCTCCAGGCTCTACGGTTTCCTCGTTAACCCCCATCCACCTCGCCCCGCAAACTTAAGAACATGTCCCAGTTGGAGCAGAACCTAGGTGAGGAGCTTGAGAGGGAGGACAGGGATGACATTTTTTAAGCCGTGGCCAAGTGCTCGATCTCCACCACTGTCAAGGAGAATGCCTACATGGCAATGATGAGGTGGTACTTAACCCCACTGACGCTCTCGAAGTTCATTCCAGCCTACCCATCACTCTGTCCTAAGGGCTGTGGCAATCAGGTGTCTTTTATTCATACGTGTTGGTCATGCCCGGTGGTGGCATCCCTATGGAGAAAGGCCAGGGCCTGGATCCAAAGAAACCTTAACCTAGACGTAGAATTGGATCCTTGGTTGTTTCTATTGAACAGACCCATACAAAACCTATCCAGGCAAGAGAACAAACTTATCCCCCATATCACCACTGCTGCCAGGTGCGAGCTAGCGGCGGTCACCCATATCCCCACTACTACCAGGTGCGAGCTAGCGGCGGTCACCCATATCCCCACTGCTGCCAGGTGCGAGCTAGCGGCGGTCACCCATATCCCCACTGCTGCCAGGTGCGAGCTAGCGGCGGTCACCCATATCCCCACTGCTGCCAGGTGCGAGCTAGCGGCGGTCACCCATATCCCCACTGCTGCCAGCTGCGAGCTAGCGGCGGTCACCCATATCCCCACTGCTGCCAGGTGCGAGCTAGCGGCGGTCACCCATATCCCCACTGCTGCCAGGTGCGAGCTAGCGGCGGTCACCCATATCCCCACTGCTGCCAGGTGCGAGCTAGCGGCGGTCACCCATATCCCCACTGCTGCCAGGTGCGAGCTAGCGGCGGTCACCCATGTCCCCACTGCTGCCAGGTGCGAGCTAGCGGCGGTCACCCATATCCCCACTGCTGCCAGGTGCGAGCTAGCGGCGGTCACCCATATCCCCACTGCTGCCAGGTGCGAGCTAGCGGCGGTCACCCATATCCCCACTGCTGCCAGGTGCGAGCTAGCGGCGGTCACCCATATCCCCACTGCTGCCAGGTGCGAGCTAGCGGCGGTCACCCATATCCCCACTGCTGCGAGGTGCGAGCTAGCGGCGGTCACCCATATCCCCACTGCAGCGAGGTGCGAGCTAGCGGCGGTCACCCATATCACCACTGCTGCCAGGTGCGAGCTAGCGGCGGTCACCCATATCCCCACTGCTGCCAGGTGCGAGCTAGCGGCGGTCACCCATATCCCCACTGCTGCCAGGTGCGAGCTAGCGGCGGTCACCCATATCACCACTGCTGCCAGGTGCGAGCTAGCGGCAGTCACCCATATCACCACTGCTGCCAGGTGCGAGATAGCGGCGGTCACCCATATCCCCACTGCTGCCAGGTGCGAGCTAGCGGCGGTCACCCATATCACCACTGCTGCCAGGTGCGAGCTAGCGGCAGTCACCCCTATCACCACTGCTGCCAGGTGCGAGATAGCGGCGGTCACCCATATCCCCACTGCTGCCAGGTGCGAGCTAGCGGCAGTCACCCATATCACCACTGCTGCCAGGTGCGAGATAGCGGCGGTCACCCATATCCCCACTGCTGCCAGGTGCGAGCTAGCGGCGGTCACCCATATCACCACTGCTGCCAGGTGCGAGCTAGCGGCGGTCACCCATATCACCACTGCTGCCAGGTGCGAGCTAGCGGCGGTCACCCATATCCCCACTGCTGCCAGGTGCGAGCTAGCGGCGGTCACCCATATCCCCACTGCTGCCAGGTGCGAGCTAGCGGCAGTCACCCATATCACCACTGCTGCCAGGTGCGAGATAGCGGCGGTCACCCATATCCCCACTGCTGCCAGGTGCGAGCTAGCGGCGGTCACCCATATCCCCACTGCTGCCAGGTGCGAGCTTGCGGCGGTCACCCATATCCCCACTGCTGCCAGCTGCGAGCTAGCGGCGGTCACCCATATCCCCACTGCTGCCAGGTGCGAGCTAGCGGCGGTCACCCATATCCCCACTGCTGCCAGGTGCGAGCTAGCGGCGGTCACCCATATCCCCACTGCTGCCAGGTGCGAGATAGCGGCGGTCACCCATATCCCCACTGCTGCCAGGTGCGAGCTAGCGGCGGTCTGGAAGCAGAATGGAGTTCCTTCTATCGCTAAGTTTAAAAACAAGGTGTGGTTCATATGCCACATGGACAAGCTGTCCGGCCTCATGAATGATTCCGGTCAAGAGTTTCAAAGGGTGCGTCAACCTAGGCTCATATTCTCTAGTATCCCAAATATAAACAATCACACAAAACTACTGTAACTGTCCCGGTGTCTGTCCCTTCGAGGGGTGTCCGGAGTGGATGCACGTGTTCTCCCCAGGTAGAGGGTTTAAAAGGGTCTGTCGCCGGGTAACTGGCTCCGAGGTGTTGGGAAGGGTGGGTAGAAATGTGTGTATTGTTATGAGTGGAGCTAATAACCTTCCATGGAAAGGCCGTGTTAATGTATATAGACCAATTGAATTGCATTGTGGTATGATTATATTGGACTGTACCAATCCCCCTCCCCCCTCCATATTCCCCCCCTCCATATTCCCCCCTCCATATCCCCCCCACCTCCCCCCATCCATATTTCCCCCCTCCATATTCCCCCCCCCTTCCCCCCCTCCATATTTCTCCCCCTCTATATTCCCACACCCTCCATATTCTCCCCCCTCTATATTCCCACCCCTCCCCCCTCCATAATCCCCCTCCATATTCCCCCTCCCCCCTCCATATTCTCCCCCCCTTCTTTCATTTCTGTACCCCTCCAAGTTTTATTTTCTCCTCCCCCTCCCTCCTCAAAATTGGATAAAGATTGAGTTAAAAGAAATAACACACAGAGCGCTGCACACAGAGCGCTGCACACAGAGCGGTGCACACACAGAGCGCTGCACACACAGAGCGCTGCACACAGAGCGCTGCACACACAGAGCGCTGCACACACAGAGCGCTGCACACACAGAGCGCTGCACACAGAGCGCTGCGCACAGAGCGCTGCGCACAGAGCGCTGCGCACAGAGCGCTGCGCACAGAGCGGTGCGCATAGAGCGCTGCACACACAGAGCGCTGCACACACAGAGCGCTGCACACACAGAGCGCTGCACACAGAGCGCTGCGCACAGAGCGCTGCGCACAGAGCGGTGCGCACAGAGCGGTGCGCATAGAGCGGTGCACACAGAGCGCTGCGCACAGAGCGCTGCGCACAGAGCGCTGCACACAGAGCGCTGCACACAGCGGTGCACACAGAGCGCTGCACACAGCGGTGCACACAGAGCGCTGCACACAGAGCGCTGCACACAGAGCGCTGCGCACAGAGCGCTGAACACAGCGGTGCACACAGAGCGCTGCACACAGAGCGCTGCACACAGAGCGCTGCACACAGCGGTGCACACAGAGCGCTGCACACAGAGCGCTGCACACAGAGCGCTGCACACAGCGGTGCACACAGAGCGCTGCACACAGAGCGGTGCGCAGAGCGCTGCGCACAGAGCGCTGCACACAGAGCGCTGCACACAGCGGTGCACACAGAGCGCTGCACACAGAGCGGTGCGCAGAGCGCTGCGCACAGAGCGCTGCGCACAGAGCGGTGCACACAGAGCGCTGCACACAGAGCGCTGCACACAGCGGTGCACACAGAGCGCTGCGCACAGAGCGCTGCACACAGGGCGCTGCACACAGGGCGCTGCACACAGGGCGCTGCACACAGCGGTGACCTTTCCCCCACGTTACACGTATGTGCAGTTACAGCCGCTGCACCGAGAATTTCTAAACATTGCACAAGTCTGGAAATTCCCACACGCCTCTCCACGCGGGGGGGGGGGGGGGGGGGGGGGTCACAAGAAAACAAATAAATAATCTCGGACAAACTCAACCAGGAAATGAGTCATTTGGGCTCAGTGAGGGGGGGGGGCCCTATCACAGCTCAGTGAGGGGGGGCCCTATCACAGCTCAGTGAGGGGGGGCCCTATCACAGCTCAGTGAGGGGGGGCCCTATCACAGCTCAGTGAGGGGGGGGGGCTATCATAGCTCTGTGAGGGGGGAGGGGGCCCTATCACAGCTCAGTGAGGGGGGGGGGGCCTATCACAGCTCAGTGAGGGGGGGGCCCTATCACAGCTCAGTGAGGGGGGGCCCTATCACAGCTCAGTGAGGGGGGGGGGCTATCACAGCTCAGTGAGGGGGGGGCCCTATCACAGCTCAGTGAGGGGGGGGGGGCCCTATCACAGCTCAGTGAGGGGGGGGGGCTATCACAGCTCAGTGAGGGGGGGGGGCCCTATCACAGATCAGTGAGGGGGGGGGGGGCCCTATCACAGCTCAGTGAGGGGGGGGCCTATCACAGCTCAGTGAGGGGGGGTTGGGGCCCTATCACAGCTCAGTGAGGGGGGGGGCTATCACAGCTCAGTGAGGGGGGGCCCTATCACAGCTCTGTGAGGGGGGAGGGGGCCCTATCACAGCTCAGTGAGGGGGGGGGGGGACCCTATCACAGCTCAGTGAGGGGGGGGGGCCCTATCACAGCTCAGTGAGGGGGGGGGGCCCTATCACAGCTCAGTGAGGGGGGGGGGGCCCTATCACAGCTCAGTGAGGGGGGGGGGGGGGCTATCACAGCTCAGTGAGGGGGGGCCCTATCACAGCTCAGTGAGGGGGGGGGCTATCACAGCTCTGTGAGGGGGAGAGGGGGCCCTATCACAGCTCAGTGAGGGGGGGGGGGACCCTATCACAGCTCAGTGAGGGGGGGGGGCCCTATCACAGCTCAGTGAGGGGGGGGGCTATCACAGCTCTGTGAGGGGGGAGGGGGCCCTATCACAGCTCAGTGAGGGGGGGCCTATCACAGCTCAGTGAGGGGGGAGGGGGCCCTATCACAGCTCAGTGAGGGGGGGCCCTATCACAGCTCAGTGAGGGGGGGGCCCTATCACAGCTCAGTGAGGGGGGGGGACTATCACAGCTCAGTGAGGGGGGGGCCCTATCACAGCTCAGTGAGGGGGGGCCCTATCACAGCTCAGTGAGGGGGGGGGGCCCTATCACAGCTCAGTGAGGGGGGGGGCCTATCACAGCTCAGTGAGGGGGGGGGGGCCCTATCACAGCTCAGTGAGGGGGGGAGGGGGCCCTATCACAG
>NC_134491.1:0-5000 GCF_040206685.1 Ascaphus truei
ACCCCACACCCTCTTCCCTCACACACACCCACCCTCTCACTCACACCACCCACCCCTCTCACTCTCACACCCACCCCTCTCTCACACACACCCCTCTCACTCACACCCACCCTCTCACTCACACCCTCTCACTCACACCCTCTCACTCACACCCTCTCACTCACACCCTCTCACTCTCACACACACCCACCCTCTCAACTCACACACACACCCACACTCACACACACCCACCCTCTCACACACACCCACCCTCTCACACACACCCACCCTCTCACTCTCACACACACCCACCCTCTCACTCTCACACACCCACCCTCTCACTCACACCCACCCTCTCACTCACTCCACCCTCTCACTCACCCACCCTCTCACTCACACACACCCACTCCACTCACACACACACCCTCTCACTCACTCACACACCCAACCTCTCACCACTCACACACCCACCCACACACACCCACTCACTCACACACCCACCCTCACTCTCACACACCCTCTCACTCACCCACACACCCACCCTCTCACTCTCACACACACCCACCCTCTCACTCACACACACACCCACCCTCTCACTCACACACACACCCACCCTCTCACTCTCACCCACCCTCTCACACACACCCACCCTCTCACTCACTCTCACACCCACCCTCCACTCACTCACACACACACCCACCCTCTCACACACACTCACACCCACCCTCTCACTCTCACACCCACCCTCTCACACCCACCCTCTCACTCTCACACCCACCCTCTCACTCTCACACCCACCTCTCACTCTCACACCCACCCTCTCACTCTCACACCCACCCTCTCACTCTCACACCCACCCTCTCACTCTCACACCCACCCTCTCACTCTCACACACACCCTCTCACTCTCACACACACCCTCTCACTCTCACACCCACCCTCTCACTCTCACACCCACCCTCTCACTCTCACACCCACCCTCTCACTCTCACACCCACCCTCTCACTCACACCCACCCTCTCACTCTCACACCCACCCTCTCACTCTCACACCCACCCTCTCACTCACACACCCTCACACTCTCACACCCACCCTCACACTCACACACACCCTCACACTCTCACACCCACCCTCACACTCTCACACCCACCCTCTCACTCTCACACCCACCCTCACACTCTCACACCCACCCTCACACTCTCACACCCACCCTCACACTCTCACACACCACCCTCACACTCTCACACCCACCCTCACACTCTCACACCCACCCTCACACTCTCACACCCACCCTCACACTCTCACACCCACCCTCACACTCTCACACCCACCCTCACACTCTCACACCCCACCCTCACACCCACCCTCACACACCACCCACCCTCACACTCACACACCCACCCTCACACTCACACACCCACCCTCACTCACACCCTCTCTCACACACCCACCCTCCTCACACACCCACCCTCTCTCACACACCCACCCACTCTCTCACCCACCCTCTCACTCACCCACTCACTCACTCCACCCTCTCACTCACCCACCCTCTCACTCACTCACCCTCTCACTCACCCACTCACTCACTCCACCCTCACACTCACCCACTCACTCACCCACCCTCTCACTCACCCACCCTCTCACCCACCCTCTCACTCACCCACTCACCCACACACACCCACCCTCTCACCCACACACAACCACCCTCTCACTCACACACACCCACCCTCTCACTCACACACACCCACCCTCTCACTCACACCCACCCTCTCACTCTCACACACACCCACCCCTCTCACTCTCACACACACCCACCCTCTCACTCTCACACACACCCACCCTCTCACTCACTCACTCACACCCACCCTCTCACTCACTCACACACACCCACCCTCTCACTCACTCACTCACACACACCCACCCTCTCACTCACTCACACCCCACCCTCTCATTCTCACACACACCCACCCTCTCACTCACTCACACACCCAACCTCTCACTCACTCACACACCCAACCTCTCACTCACTCACACACCCACCCTCTCACTCACTCACTCACACCCACCCTCTCACTCACTCACACACCCACCCTCTCACTCACTCACACACCCACCCTCTCATTCTCACACACACCCACCCTCCTCACTCTCACACCCACCCTCTCACTCTCACACCCACCCTCACTCTCACACCCACCCTCTCACCCTCACACCCACCCTCTCACTCACACCCTCTCACTCACCCTCTCACTCTCACACACACCCTCTCACTCTCACACACACCCACCCTCTCACTCTCACACACACACACCCTCTCACTCTCACACACACCCACCCTCTCACACACACACACCCCTCTCACTCTCACACACACCCACCCTCTCACTCTCACACACACCCACCCTCTCACTCTCACACACACACACCCTCTCACTCTCACACACACACACCCTCTCACTCTCACACACACACACCCTCTCACTCTCACACACACCCACCCTCTCACTCTCACACACACCCACCCTCTCACTCACCCACCCTCTCACCCTCTCACTCACCCACCCTCTCACTCACTCACACACCCAACCTCTCACTCACTCACACACCCACCCACTCACACACCCACCCTCTCACTCTCACACACCCTCTCACTCACCCACACACCCACCCTCTCACTCTCACACACACCCACCCTCTCACTCTCACACACACACACCCTCTCACTCTCACACACACCCACCCTCTCACTCTCACACACACCCACCCTCTCACTCTCACACACACCCACCCACTCACTCACTCACACACCCACCCTCTCACTCACTCACACACCCACCCTCTCACTCACACACCCACCCTCTCACTCACACACCCACCCTCTCACTCACACACCCACCCTCACACTCACCCACCCTCACACTCACCCACCCTCACACTCACCCACCCTCACACTCACCCACCCTCACACTCACCCACCCTCACACTCACCCACCCTCACACTCACCCACCCTCACACTCACCAACCCTCACCCACCTCACCAACCCTCACACTCACACACCCTCACACACCCTCACACTCACACACCCTCACACTCACACACACACCCTCTCACACACCCACCCTCACACACACCCACCCTCTCTCACACACACACACACCCACCCTCTCTCACACACACACCCACCCTCTCACACACACACCCACCCTCTCACACACACATACCCACCCTCTCACACACACACACACACCCTCTCACACACACACCCACCCTCTCCTCACACACACCCACCCTCTCTCACACACACCCACACCCTCTCACTCACACACACCCACCCTCTCACTCACACACACCCTCTCACTCACACACACACACCCTCTCACTCACACACACACACCCTCACTCACACACACACACCCTCTCACTCACACACACCCACCCGCTCACTCTCACACACACACCCACCCTCTCACTCTCACACACACCCACCCTCTCACTCTCACACCCACCCTCTCACTCACACCCACCCTCTCACACACACCCTCTCACTCACACCCTCTCACTCACACCCCTCACTCACTCACACCCTCTCACTCTCACACACACCCACCCTCTCACTCTCACACACACCCACACTCTCACACACACCCACCCTCTCACACACACCCACCCTCTCACTCTCACACACACCCACCCTCTCACTCTCACACACACCCACCTCTCACTCACCCACCCTCTCACTCACACACCCACTCACTCACACACACACCCTCTCACTCACTCACACACCCAACCTCTCACTCACTCACACACCCACCCACACACACCCACTCACACACCCACCCTCACTCTCACACACCCTCTCACTCACCCACACACCCACCCTCTCACTCTCACACACACCCACCCTCTCACTCTCACACACACCCCACCCTCTCACTCTCACACACACCCACCCTCTCACTCACTCACCACACCCACCCCTCTCACACACACCCACCCTCTCACTCTCACACTCACCCACCCTCTCACTCTCACACACACCCACCCTCTCACTCTCACACACCCACCCTCCACTCTCACACACACCCACCCCCTCACTCTCACACCCACCCTCTCACTCACTCACACACCCCACCCTCTCACTCACTCACTACACCCAACCCTCTCACTCACACACACACCCACCCTCTCTCACACACACACCCACCCTCTCACACACACACCCACCCTCTCCACACACCCACTCACACACCCACCCACTCACACACCCACCCTCTCACTCACCCCACCCTCTCACTCACCCACCCTCTCACCTCACCCACCCTCTCACTCACCCTCTCACTCACTCACCCTCTCACTCACTCACCCCTCTCACTCACTCACCCTCTCACTCACTCACCCCTCTCACTCACCCTCTCACTCACCCTCACACCCCCTCTCACTCACACACACCCACACTCTCACACACACCCACCCTCTCACTCACTCACACACCCACCCTCTCACTCACACACCCACCCCTCTCACTCACTCACACCCACCCTCTCACTCACTCACACACCCACCCACTCACTCACACACCCACCCTCTCACTCACCCACACACCCACCCTCTCACTCACCCACCACTCACACACCCACCCACTCACACACCCACCCACTCACCCACCCACCCTCTCTCACACACACACCCCTCTCTTACACACACCCACCCTCTTACTCACTCACACACCCTCTCACTCACTCACACACCCTCTCACTCACTCACCCTCTCACTCACACACACTCACTCACACACACCCACCCACTCACTCACACACCCACCCTCTCACACACCCACCCTCTCACTCACACACACCCACCCTCTCACTCACCCACCCTCTCACTCACCCACCCTCTCACTCACTCACACCACCCTCTCACTCACTCACCCACCCTCTCACTCACTCACCCACCCTCTCACTCACACCCTCTCACTCACACACACCCACCCTCTCACTCTCACACACCCACCCTATCAC
>NC_134491.1:10000-55000 GCF_040206685.1 Ascaphus truei
CACCCACCCTCTCACTCACACCCACCCTCTCACTCTCACACACACCCACCCTCTCACTCTCACACACACCCCACCCTCTCACTCTCACACACACCCACCCTCTCACTCTCACACACACCCACCCTCTCACTCTCACACACACCCCACACTCTCACTCTCACACACACCCACCCTCTCACTCTCACACACACCCCACCCTCTCACTCACTCACACACCCACCCTCTCACTCACTCACACACCCACCCTCTCACTCACACACCCACCCTCTCACTCTCACACCCACCCTCTCACTCTCACACACACGCACCCTCTCACTCTCACACACACCCACCCCTCTCACTCACTCACACACCCACCCTCTCACTCACACACCCACCCTCTCACTCACACACACACCCTCTCACTCACACACCCACCCTCTCACTCACACCCACCCTCTCACACTCACCCACCCTCACACTCACCCACCCTCACACTCACCCACCCTCACACTCACCCACCCTCACACTCACCCACCCACCCTCACACTCACCCACACTCACACTCACTCACACTCACCCACACTCACACACCCTCACACTCACACACCCTCACACTCACACACACCCTCTCACACACCCACCCTCACACACACCCACCCTCTCTCACACACACACACACCCACCCTCTCTCACACACACACCCACCCTCTCTCACACACACACCCACCCTCTCACACACACACCCACCCTCTCACACACACACACCCACCCTCTCACACACACACACCCACCCTCTCTCACACACAACCCACCCTCTCTCACACACACCCACCCTCTCTCACACACACCCACACCCTCTCACTCACACACACCCACCCTCTCACTCACACACCCTCTCACTCACACACACCCTCTCACTCACACACACACACCCTCTCCTCACACACACACACCCTCTCACTCACACACACCACCCTCTCACTCACACACACACACCCCTCTCACTCTCACACACACCCACCCTCTCACTCTCACACACACCCACCCTCTCACACACACACACCCTCTCACTCACACCCACCCTCTCACTCACACCCACCCTCTCACTCACACCCTCTCACTCACACCCTCTCACTCACACCCTCTCACTCACACCCTCTCACTCACACACACACACCCACCCTCTCACTCTCACACACACCCACACTCTCACACACACCCACCCTCTCACACACACCCACCCTCTCACTCTCACACACACCCACCCTCTCTCACTCTCACACACACCCACCCTCTCACATCACCCACCCTCTCACTCACACACCCACTCACTCACACACACACCCACTCACTCACACACACACCCTCTCACTCACTCACACACCCAACCTCTCACTCACTCACACACACACCCACACACACCCACTCACTCACACACCCACCCTCACTCTCACACACCCTCTCACTCCCCACACACCCACCCTCTCACTCTCACACACACCCACCCTCTCACTCTCACACACACCCACCCTCTCACTCTCACACACACCCACCCTCTCACTCTCACACACACCCACCCTCTCACTCACTCACACACCCACCCTCTCACACACACCCACCCTCTCACTCTCACACTCACCCACCCTCTCACTCTCACACACACCCACCCTCTCACTCTCACACACCCACCCTCTCACTCTCACACCCACCCACCCCCTCACTCTCACACCCACCCTCTCACTCACTCACACACCCACCCTCTCACTCACTCACACACCCACCCTCTCACTCACACACACACCCACCCTCTCACACACACACCCACCCTCTCTCACACACACACTCCACCCTCTCACACACACACCCACCCTCTCACACACCCACTCACACACCCACCCACTCACACACCCACCCTCTCACACACCCACCCTCTCACTCACCCACCCTCTCACTCACCCTCTCACTCACCCTCTCACTCACTCACCCTCTCACTCACACCCTCTCACTCACTCACCCTCTCACTCACTCACCCTCTCACTCACTCACCCTCTCACTCACACACACCCACCCTCTCACTCTCACACACACCCACCCTCTCACTCACTCACACACCCACCCTCTCACTCACACACCCACCCTCTCACTCACTCACACACCCACCCTCTCACTCACTCACACACCCACACCACTCACTCACACACCCACCCTCTCACTCACCCACACACCCACCCTCCTCACTCACCCACCCACTCACACACCCACCCACTCACCCACCCTCTCACCCACCCACCCTCTCTCACACACACACCCTCTCTTACACACACCCACCCTCTCACTCACTCACACACCCTCTCACTCACTCACCCTCTCACTCACACTCACTCACACACCCACTCACTCACACACCCACCCTCTCACACACCCACCCTCTCACTCACACACACCCACCCTCTCACTCACCCACCCTCTCACTCACCCACCCTTTTTGTTCGGTCACTCACTCACCCACCCTCTCACTCACTCACCCACCCTCTCACTCACACACACCCACCCTCTCACACTCACACACACCCACCCTATCACTCTCACACACACCCACCCTCCTCACTCTCACACACACCCCACACTCTCACTCACACTCTCACTCACTCACACACCCACCCTCTCACTCACCACACCCACCCTCTCACTCACACACCCACCCTCTCACTCACACACACACCCTCTCACTCACACACAACACCCTCTCACTCACACCCATCCTCTCACTCACTCTCACACCCTCTCACTCACTCTCACACCCACCCTCTCACTCACTCTCACACCCACCCTCTCACTCTCACACACACCCACCCTCTCACTCACACCCACTCTCACACCACACCCCCACCCTCTCACTCACTCACACCACCCACCCTCTCACTCACACACCCACCCTCTCACTCACACACACCCACCCTCTCACACACCCACCCACATCACTCACACACCCACCCACACACCCACCCTCTCACTCACACACACCCACCCTCTCACTCACCCACCCTCTCACTCACCCACCCTCTCACTCACCCACCCTCTCACTCACCCACCCTCTCACTCTCTCACTCACTCAGCCTCTCACTCACTCACCCTCTCACTCACTCACCCTCTCACTCACACCCTCCCTCACTCACACACACCCTCTCTCACTCACACCCTCTCTCTCACTCACACCCTCTCTCTCACTCACACCCTCTCTCTCACTCACACCCTCTCACTCACTCACCCACCCTCTCACACACCCACCCTCTCACACACCCACACACTCACTCACCCACCCTCTCACCCACCCACTCACCCTCTCACTCACTCACCCACCCTCACACTCATCCACCCTCACACTCACCCACCCTCACACTCACTCACCCTCACACTCACCCACCCTCACCCACCCTCACACTCACCCACCCTCACACTCACACACCCTCACACTCACCCACCCTCACACTCACCCACCCTCACACTCACACACCCACCCTCTCACACACCCACCCTCTCACACACCCACCCTCTCACACACACCCACCCTCTCACTCACTCACACACCCACCCTCTCACTCTCACACACCCACCCTCTCTCACTCACACACACCCACCCTCTCACTCTCACACACACCCACCCTCTCACTCACACACACCCACCCTCTCACTCTCACACACACCCACCCTCTCACTCTCACACACACCCACCCTCTCACTCACTCACACCCACCCTCTCACTCACACCCTCTCTCACACACACACCCACCCTCTCTCACACACACACCCACCCTCACACACACACACACCCTCACACACACACCCACCCTCTCTCACACACACACCCACCCTCTCTCACACACACACCCACCCTCTCTCACACACACACCCACCCTCTCTCACACACACACCCACCCTCTCTCACACACACACACCCACCCTCTCTCACACACACACCCACCCTCTCTCACACACACACCCACCCTCTCTCACACACACCCACCCTCTCTCACACACACCCACCCTCTCTCACACACACCCACCCTCTCTCACACACACACACCCTCTCTCACACACACCCTCTCTCACACACACACCCTCTCACTCACACACACCCACCCTCTCACTCACCCACCCTCTCACTCACTCACCCTCTCACTCACACCCTCCCTCACTCACACACCCTCTCTCTCACTCACACCCTCTCTCTCTCACTCACACCCTCTCTCTCACTCACACCCTCTCTCTCACTCACACCCTCTCTCTCACTCACACACCCACCCTCTCACACACCCACACACTCACTCACCCACCCTCTCACTCACTCACCCACACTCACTCACACTCATTCACACTCACCCACCCTCACACTCACTCACACTCACTCACACTCACCCACCCTCACACTCACCCACCCTCACACTCACCCACCCTCACACTCACCCACCCTCACACTCACCCACCCTCACACTCACCCACCCTCACACTCACCCACCCTCACACTCGCCCACCCTCTCACACACACCCACCCTCTCACACACACCCACCCTCTCACTCACTCACACACCCACCCTCTCACTCTCACACACACCCACCCTCTCTCACTCTCACACACACCCACCCTCTCACTCTCACACACACCCACCCTCTCACTCTCACACACACCCACCCTCTCACTCTCACACACACCCACCCTCTCACTCTCACACACACCCACCCTCTCACTCTCACACACACCCACCCTCTCACTCACTCACACCCACCCTCTCACTCACACACCCACCCTCACACACACACCCACCCTCTCTCACACACCCACCCACCCTCACACACACACCCACCCTCTCTCACACACACACCCACCCTCTCTCACACACACACCCACCCTCTCTCACACACACACCCACCCTCTCTCACACACACACCCACCCTCTCTCACACACACACCCACCCTCTCTCACACACACACACCCACCCTCTCTCACACACACACACCCACCCTCTCTCACACACACACCCACCCTCTCTCACACACACCCACCCTCTCTCACACACACCCACCCTCTCTCACACACACCCACCCTCTCTCACACACACACACCCTCTCTCACACACACACACCCTCTCTCACACACACACACCCTCTCTCACACACACACACCCTCTCTCACACACACACACTCTCACACACACACACACACTCTCCCTCACTCACACACCCACCCTCTCACACACACCCACCCTCTCACTCACACACCCACTCTCTCACTCACACACCCACCCTCTCACTCACACACACCCACCCTCTCACTCACACACACCCACCCTCTCACTCTCACACACACCCACCCTCTCACTCACCCACCCACTCACTCACACACCCACTCACTCACACACCCACCCTCTCACTCACACACCCACCCTCTCACTCACACACCCACCCTCTCACTCACTCACACACCCACCCTCTCACTCACACACCCACCCTCTCACTCACACACCCACCCTCTCACTCACACACCCACCCTCTCACTCACTCACACACCCACCCTCTCACTCACTCACACACCCACCCTCTCTCACACACACACCCACCCTCTCTCACACACACACCCACCCTCTCTCACACACACACACACACACACACCCTCTCTCACACACACCCACCCTCTCTCACACACACCCACCCTCTCTCACACACACCCACCCTCTCTCACACACACCCACCCTCTCACACACACCCACCCTCTCACACACACCCACCCTCTCACTCACACACCCACCCTCTCACACACACACACACCCTCTCTCACACACACACCCACCCTCTCTCACACACACACCCACCCTCTCTCACACACACACCCACCCTCTCTCACACACACACCCACCCTCTCACACACACACACACACCCTCTCACACACACACACACACACCCACCCTCTCACACACACACACCCACCCTCTCTCACACACACCCACCCTCTCTCACACACACCCACCCTCTCTCACACACACACACACACCCTCTCACACACACACACACCCTCTCACACACACACCCACCCTCTCACACACACACACACCCTCACTCACACACACCCACCTTCTCACTCACACACACCCACCCTCTCACTCACACACACCCACCCTCTCACTCACACACACCCACCCTCTCACTCTCACACACACCCACCCTCTCACTCTCACACACACCCACCCTCTCACTCTCACACACACCCACCCTCTCACTCTCACACACACCCACCCTCTCACTCACTCACACACCCAACCTCTCACTCACTCACACACACACCCTCTCACTCACTCACACACCCACCCTCTCACTCACTCACCCACCCACCCTCTCACTCACACACACCCACCCTCTCACTCACACACACCCACCCTCTCACTCTCACACACACCCACCCTCACTCTCACACCCACCCTCTCACTCTCACACCCACCCTCTCACTCTCACACCCACCCTCTCATATGAGGTATCAGTACCGTGTTAGCCGAGCTTCAATAATCAAAAAATAAATAGATGATACCGTTCTGTGGCTAACGAAATGCTTTTATTTGTGCGAGCTTTCGAGATACACTGATCTCTTCTTCCGGCGATGTTACAATGAATGAAGCAAGCAAAGGGAATACTTAAAAACAGTGTCTCTTGGAATGTTATCTGTGCTTGTCCTTCCCCCCGGTGTGGATGAGATTTATGGCTAGA
This sequence comes from Ascaphus truei, assembly GCF_040206685.1. Lineage (NCBI taxonomy): Eukaryota > Metazoa > Chordata > Amphibia > Anura > Ascaphidae > Ascaphus > Ascaphus truei. The sequence goes on from NC_134491.1 coordinate 16,738, forward strand.
GGTGTTAAATGGTTCCTGAAAGTAAGTGATGTAAGAGTGTGTATGTGTGTCTGTGTGAATATAAATGAATGGAGAGCCCACAGTGTATACAGTGCTTTACAAAAGGGGTGTGTGGAGTGGGAGTTAATATAAATGGTGTGGGTAGGTGTGGAAATGTGAGAGATAGTGGCATAACTAAAAGTGTGTGTGGATACTATGTGGTCCCTATAGGTGTATACATTCCAAGAGACACTGTTTTTAAGTATTCCCTTTGCTTGCTTCATTCATTGTAACATCGCCGGAAGAAGAGATCAGTGTATCTCGAAAGCTCGCACAAATAAAAGCATTTCGTTAGCCACAGAAACCCCCTCCCCCCTCCCCCGCTACCACCTCCATGCAGACAGCAGGACCGCCGGGGACGTGGGGGGATCGGGGTGAAGCGGGGACCTGAGGGACATCCCCGCTCCAATCTCCCGGCCCCGCGGGCTGACACGGGGGGAAGCGGGGACAGGAGAACACCCCCGCTACCACCTCCATAACTGCGGGCAGCGGGAGCGCCGGGGACAGGGGGAAGGCACAGATAGTACTTACTGTGTACTCCATGGGGAAAGAATAGCTGCTCGTTGGGGGCGGGCTCATATAGAGCCTGGCCGCGCGCCCACAAAGCCTGGGAGCGCGCACCAATCAGCTGTCAGGTAGGGGAGGTTTTTTTGGGGGGTTTTCAGCGCGAGCAGGGAAATTTAAAAAAAACAAACATGTGTGCTGCTTGGGCCAATATTTACTCGCCCGGGAGTTAAATCCCCTCGCCCCGGGCGTGTAAATCTATGTGATTGTCGAACACTGTAAAGATAGATAGATAGATAGATATACAGAAAACAAGAAGAAAAAACAGGCGCACTCCTTGTGTGATAAAGTATAAAACAGTATTTATGGCATTGTAAAATATAAAAAGCGCACTCTCATACAGAGTAAAAATAATAGCATTTATGAGATATACTCAATCGCCTTGAAGCTGTAAAGGGAATGTATCAGCCTGTCCCGTTGGTGCCACCTCTGGTGTATCCGTTGGTTCAGCAACTTGCACTGGAGCCACCGCAGCCAGATGATGTAATAATCAGCAACACGGTCAGAGACTCCCTCCAGATACAGCTCTCACTGCTCACCAGCAGGCAACTGCAAAACCGGAAGCGACAGCAGTCCCAAGCAAAATAGCAACAGCTCCAAGATACTCTCTCCGTTCGTGCAGTATTGTCAGCCACAAACTCGCCTCTTTGGGAAACGCCCTACACGTTTCGTCACTAAGGACTTCATCAGGGTAATCATCATCATTTTATATTTACAATCCCATAAATACTGTTTTATACTTTATCACACTAGGAGTGCGCCTGTTTTTTCTTCTTGTTTTCTGCAGATATCCTTGGGATTTGGTGATCCTTATATACGGGCAGCAAAACTCCAGTGGACTAAGTACATTTTTTGAAATTTCAATGGACATCTGGTTTTTATTTTATTTTTTATGTTTCATATTTTTTAATTTTGCTATAGATTTCAGTTGTTTTTATCACAAATTCGCCCTTTTGGGGATTCTTTGGTCAATAGCCTTGTTAACTCTATCTGATTTACACAGCTGATTTATCCTTATCAAGCTTCCTAAGGCGCTACTCCAATTTGTTATATATATATATATATATATATATATATATATATATATATACTGAGTTAAGTTATGGTGAGTAAAAAATGTGACAAAAACCCTCATATAACTGTATGCTCATCTGCATGTCTTAGGCAGGTCTGCAACCCCGCCTTTCCCCATTATCACCCAGCATACAGCACTTCCACTGCAGCAAGGGATTCTGGGAAATGACATGCAAATGAGCACACAGTGTCACTTTTTGCCTCAATAACCATTTTTAACATGGTTCCCTATAGGCTTAAGCTTGCTGCATGGTCACAGCTTTGAGCACAGCCAGGGTTAAGGTGCATACCCAGAAAACCACCCACAGACAGCTGTTTCGACCTTGATGGGTCTCATCAGTGTGGGGTTGATTTTACTGGGAATGCAAGAGAGGCTATGGGATAGGCTAAACCATAATACTGAGTTAAGTTATGGTGAGTAAAAAAAGTGACAAAAACCCTCCACAGGAAAGCAAATATGCAAATATAACTGTATGCTCATCTGCATGTCTTAGGCAGGTCTGCAACCCCGCCTTTCCCCATTATCACCCAGCATACAGCACTTCCACTGCAGCAAGGGATATATATATATATATATATATATATATATATATATAAAGAAAAGACAGATGGCACAGCTGTTCTAAGGAAGAAGCCAGTGGGGGTGAAACGCGTTGTGGTATTCATTTGCTGCTGGCCCCTAACTGCTGGCCTCTTTTGGACCTTATCTTTTGTTTGGGACACTTCTCATATTCTGGTGATTCACTCTGGCTGGGGTGACTACCATCCAGGACTCTAAGCTGCATTGAACTCAGGCCATTATGTACATCACCTTGAGAAAGGTCCCGTGTGTAGGACCGAAACGTTGGTTATGATGTCTCACTAAATGCTGCCTCTGATATTCGCTCATATGGTATCGTATTGCCTATGTGTGTGTGTGTGTGTGTGTGTGTGTGTGTGTGTGTGTGTGTGTGTGTGTGTGTGTATATATATATATATATATAGCAAAACATGTGTCCCAATTGGAGACATGAACAGCACTCAAGATATAATGCAAAAAACAATTGTACTGTATTGTAAAAAAACAACAGGCACAAAAAAATCCAACGTTTCGGTCCTCAGGGGCGTGCTAGAGAACACTGCCCATGGAAAACATATATACCCTCCACCAACCTGTGCAAACAATTAAAGACAGCTGTTTATAATTAAAAAGGGATATTGCAGACGCCTGGGAGCTCCGTCATCACTACGCATCAGTCAGGCTTCACTGCAGGTCTGTTTACATCCGGCTGTCAGATGCCATTCGCATCGCGCATGATCGTCCAAGGGAGGAGCCAGCAAAAACACCAGACCTCTATGGCGTCCCCCGTTGCCATGGCGACGTGTGTGTGTTGTGTGTGTGTGTGTGTGTGTGTGTGTGTGTGTGTGTGTGTGTGTGTGTGTGTGTGTATATATATACATATGTATACACACATACATATATATATATATATATATACATATATATATATATATATATATATATATATATATATATATATATATATATATATTCAAATAACGGGGGGAAAACGGGGGGAGGGGTGGGGAAAGAAAACTTCGCATCTACTAGTACAGAATTTATGCCACCATGAGCCAAAGAAAATATCTTATTGAATTTACATGAATAAGGTTTGGCGGTGCTCACGGGTTATGAATTATGTGAATGAAGGGAGAACAAAAAGGAACCCGTATGAGAGCACTCAGGTATGCAAAAGATTCGTTTATTTATTTGACACAATGCAAAAAGGGATGAATAAACAGTACATGATTAAAAACACTTAAAAAAGAGGCATGGACCCCTGTCACGTATGTTACCCTGAAACACTGATAAGCAGCTTTAGGGAACGACACACATTGTCAACCCTAAACATACATAGGATAGTGACTCAAACAACACTAGGGTGAGTCAAATTAAATCACAGTGGGTTATTGGGTTCAAAGGCACCTATACAACGCTAAAGATGATGCACACTACACACCAAACAATAGACTGATCAAAGTATAAATGACAGTCTCAAAGCATCACACATCTGCATGAGCATACAATAGTATAACCAATACCTACAGCGTAAATCATGTGTAGGAAAGGTAGTGAGTTGGAATGAAATCCCTAGATGTGTAGTACAATAGAGTTAGTGAATAGCATATATAGGAAAATACCTAATGAATGCCTATTATATAACCTTGTATCGTTGTGTCAGTGTCCCTAATGAAAAAATGAATGAAAAAATCACAGTCCAGAAAAATAATTTGCATAAGTGCTGGGTAGCATAGTTACGTGAGCCATGGGTCAGGGGTCCTGCCTAGCACCCCCACTCCGACGCGTTTCGTCCAGAGACTTTGACTAGTCACTATCCTATGTATGTTTAGGGTTGACAATGTGTGTCGTTCCCTAAAGCTGCTTATCAGTGTTTCAGGGTAACATACGTGACAGGGGTCCATGCCTCTTTAAGTGTTTTTAATCATGTACTGTTTATTCATCCCTTTTTGCATTGTGTCAAATAAATAAACTAATTAATCTTTTGCATACCTGAGTGCTCTCATACGGGTTCCTTTTTGTTCTCCATTCATTTATTTATATATATATATATATATATATATATATATATATCAACTGTAAATATTACTGTATGTTCATTTGCATGTCTTAGACAGGTCTGCAACCCTGTCTTTCCCCATTATCGCCCAGCATACAGCGCTTCCACTGCAGCAAGGGATTCTGGGAAATGACATGCAAATGAGCACTCAGTGCCACCTTTTGTCTCAAGCTCGTATTACACAAGCAAATCCTCAAGCCAATGCATGCTGTTTTAAACACATATATATATATATATATATGAAATCCCTCTCCTGGCTTCCGATCAAATCCCGCATCTCACACTCCATTCTTCTCACTTTTAAAGCTTTACACTCTTCTGCCCCTCCTTACATCTCTGCCCTAATTTCTCGTTATGCACCATCCAGACTCTTGCGTTCTTCTCAAGGATGTCTTCTTTCTACCCCCTTTGTATCTAAAGCCCTCTCCCGCCTTAAACCTTTTTCACTGACTGCCCCACACCTCTGGAATGCCCTTCCCCTCAGTACCCGACTTGCACCCTCTCTATCCACCTCTAAGACTCACCTTAAGACACACTTGCTTAAAGAAGCATATGAATAGCACTGTGGATATTCTGAACACATGATACATAAGCTTGGCCCCCTGCAGATGCACTTACCAGAACTCCCTCCTACTGTCTCTGTACGTTCTCCCTACCTACCAATTACACTGTAAGCTCCTCGGGGCAGGGACTCCTCTTCCTTAATGTTACTTTTATGTCTAAAGCACTTATTCCCATGATCTGTTATTTATATTATCTGTTATTTATTTGATTACCACATGTATTACTACTGTGAAGCGGTGTGTGTGTGTGTGTGTGTGTGTGTGTGTGTGTGTTAATAGATATTTATACATATATATTTAGGCACTGTACCGTGTATAAGTTTCACTGGATGTGCACTGAGCTCTGTTTGTGTTTCATGTTCTGTCTCTGGTTTTAAATATATATCGCCATGCTCAGTAGCACTCCTCTGTGACACTGATATGCTTATATATATGTTGTGGTTATTTTGGGGGTTCAATATGAGCTTGCAGGTGTCCTGTATGTTTTACAATTCTTGTTCAGCTGGTCTTAGCTGATTGGAGGGTGGCTCTTCCTATCTTGTTGAAGCTCACCCCCTCCCACATTTAAATGGTTAAAATCTCACTCCATGTCATCTCCCACTCTCAGGGGAACTTGCTTGCTTGCAGTATGATTGTGACAAATCTAATAGAGTGCTTTTCCTGGTAATGTACAGGTTAATAAAAGCTTCAATCAGACTTAGAACTATGCAACTAATTTTGACAGATTTATTATAAATCATTCTTCCAGGTAATGCACAGGTTATTAAGAATTTATATTAGTGTTAGGGAACCTTGAGATGTGGTCTGCCGTGTAGTGGCTCAGGGGCTTACAACACTTTGGCCAAAATGTTAAACTAAAAGACCATTTATTTAATAGATATCTATACATATATATTTAGGCACTGTACAGTGTATACGTTCTGTCTCTGAGATATATGTGTGTGTGTGTGTGTGTGTGTGTGTGTGTGTGTGTGTGTGTGTGTGTGTGTGTGTGTGTGTGTGTGTGTGTGTGTATTGGGGGGGGGGGTATATATTGGTGGGTGGGTGTGTATATTGGTGTGTGTTTGGATACATTGGGGTGTGATGTGGATATATTGGCATCTGTGGTGTGATATGTGTATATATTGGTATTGGGGTGTGTGTTTTAGCCTCAATAATTGGAATGCTATACATTCCAGTGTGTGGGATAAGGTCTCAGAGCTTCCATTTCTTGCTGTAGGAGGTACAGGAAAGCTTTGCAGGTGAGCTGGAAGAAGCTGAAACAGATCTCTGGGAATCTGGATACCAACCCTGAGACTCCGAGCAACAGCAAGAGGCACTCAAACATCCAATCCTGCCAGCGTCTGCCGGGCAACAACTTGCCAACATCTATTCAAACATGAGCGAGGACAGAGTGTGCCCACCACATGCAGTGCATTAAACGTGGAGGGAACGGAAGGGGTTTTTGACCTGTACAATAATATTAAGAATGTTTTCTTATATAGAGAATCCATACAAAGGGCTTTACAATACAAGGTTAACCCCTTTGCTGCCAGAGGAGCAGCAGAGCAATGCGTTGCAGGCTCCTCTGGCAGTAAAGGGTTAAGCATTCTAGTTACCCAGTTTTAACTGGTACTTGTGGGATTTGAACCTGTGACCTGAACAGAATGTCGCAGGTGAAAGAGTTTCCCTCTCGCACACGTCTCCTTACATATTGAAGGGAAGATGAAGGTTTGGCAGGACCAAGTGTTGCAAATGCATTCAGATGTAGGTTTTTAACTATAGACCTAAAAGCCTGTGAACAGCGCAGAAGTGCCAGATTATGCACTGTATCTGTTCTAATTAGCAGTGTTATTTCTAGGGGAAAGTCTCAATGATACCAACATTCAGTGCATCAGGATGAAAGAGAGACTGGAATTGTAGTAGATAAAAACAAATGTGATGGATTGTACGTGGAAATAAACATTTAACCATCTGGTTAAAAAAAAGCCTGCAACAGGGGAAAGCAAACAGGTTTAAAAAAGTAAATGTCAAAAGTTCTAGTTTTTGTCCTCTCTACAGCTTGCAGGCTGCATCCTTGTGTAAAGCAAGGACATGTAGGTATTTGAGGTTACCCTTTCCTCCTTTGAAACTACTGAAGTAATAAATCACTGCGGATATTTTTACATTGCACATACTGTAGCCATGTATAAAGCCATCGCATGGACACGAAATCCAAACAGGCGGAGATCGACGTTGCAGAAAAAAAAACGTTTCCGTGATTAAAAAGGTTAAAGATTCTCCAAAACTGAACGCTAGTAAGCCAAAGCAAGTTAGAGCACACTTCCTGTCTTACAGGGGGAATCGAAACCATGGAAGTGGTGGTACGAAGTATAACATAAGGTATTTCAAATACGCTGTAATTGCTGAAGCAGTTCAGGGGGCTGACTGTGTCTTTGAAAATGCTGTTCTTGTACATTACAAAATATTTTTATTTTATTTAAAAATTGGATTAATATATACCCATTGTATATGTATTTATTCTGTGCTTGTTCCTGTTTGTATTCTGTATGACGTAGTGCATTACAATAATGATTAATGAATCCATGTAGCAGTTATAAAATGTCAAAATACAAAAATATACTGAAAATATTAAAGGTCTCAAATCTGTGCATTTTTTCTTTTTCTCTAATCTGAGCAATGAAGTATATGGGTTAACTCGGGGGTTCTCAACTCCACCCCAGGTCTTCAGGATATTCCTGCTTCAGCACAGGTGGCTCAATCAAAGACTGCACCACCTGTGCTGAAGCAGGGATATCCTGAAAACTTGACCTGTTGGGAGGTCTTGAGGACTCCATGGTAAACTCCTTCAGTTATAACCACGGGGGAGGGTAGCACTCCCAGATGCATTTTCAAAAGGGGTCTGACATTTATTTGCCAACTTTTCAGTCTGGGAGTGTGACTCATTATTTCGTGGTTATCATTAGACTTAACCCCTACTGGTTTCAGCCCCCACAAGTATTCCTTAATAAGAGATTTTTAGAGCTATTTAAGTATGCTATTCACAAATATTGGCTTAACTCCTTCAGTGCCAGAGTATCCAGCCTATCTGCCACTGAACAGGATATAATTGTATATGTTCTTTCACTCGATCATGAGCGCTAACCGAAATTACGACCATCAAAATCTCATCTGATTTACGAATTATTTTGTTCCTGGGCGCCTTTAACAGAACCCCCCCCCCCCCCCCACGACAGTGCGAGGGTTAATAAGCGGCGGTGAACGTTTGACAACATATTCCCATACCTGATTGAGAACCTCAAAATACACAGCGAGGGTTGTGGTGGGACTGAGGCCGCAGATTTTCCACTGGCAAGTGCCGCCCGTACCGATCTCCTGGGGTAACAAAAGGGACTGTTACTAGAAGAGTCATTAGCCAGATATAACCCGAAAGGAAAGGGTCCCAGAGTCAATAGCAAAGCTTTCAAAATGCCTGTATCCTAATAAAATTGTATTAAAGCTGTTTACTTTCGAGGCAGTAAAATCTCAATATAATATCCGCTGAAAATATTGATAAATGGGGCCATTACCGGTTCATTAAACTCACGACTCAATAACCTCTCTATTTAACTGCGTAATTGCTGTAGAGACCTTTAGTCCATTACTCAGGAATGCGCTGAAGACCTTTCCAGCAACGGAGTTAAACGCCGATAGCTTTCTATTTGTGTCCTAAAGAAGTATGTGGTCTTTTTCTGTTTAATAAACCATGTTCTTGTATTACCTCTTCTTTTTATTTTGCCCGTGTTGTATTCCCGATTCGTATTGTAAGTACCCCAAGCACAATGTGGGCCGGGGTTATTTACAGCTTTTTTTTTTTTTTTTTTTTTAAACTTGTTCTTTATTTGAATTTTCTTTAAGAAAAGTGGGGGGTGGGATACAGAATTAAAAAAAAGAATGACGTGTTACTTTTAGATTACCTACATTTGTATACATACATATAAAATACATTTAGTGGGTACACATTATTTACTGCTTTTAAATTAGAGGAGAAAGAGAGAAACAAACTGGAGGGGGAAAAAAGTGAGTGAGAGAGAGAGAGAGAGAGAGACAAGATTTTAAAAAAGAAGTATGAGGGGGAAAAAAATGAAGGCGAGAAAATAGAGTAATTAGACAGCTAGAGATATACAGTATAAACAAATTGGAGATATAGATATATACAGGCATACCCCGGTTTAAGGACACTCACTTTAAGTACTCGCGAGTAAGTACATATTGCCCAATAGGCAAACGGCAGCTCACGCATGCGCCTGTCAGCACGTCCTGAACAGCTATACCAGCTCCCTACCTGTACCGAAGCTGTGTGCAAGCGGGGAGACTATAGAGCCTGTTACACATGCGTTATTTACATCAGTTATGCACGTATAGGACGATTGCTGTACAGTACATGCATCGATAAGGGGAAAAAAGGGAGTGCTTCACTTTAAGTACATTTTCGCTTTACATACATGCTCCGGTCCCATTGCGTACGTTAATGCGGGGTATGCCTGTATACACCAGGCCTGCACAACTCGTAAAGCGAGAAGGGCCGAACTGCTCCAAGGAAAAAAAATTTGGGCCGCACGGGTAAAATCATCATCATCATCATCATCTCTCCTCCAGCACCTCATCATCATCCTCATATCTCCCCCAGAACCCCTCATCATCCTCATATCTCCCCCAGAACCCCTCACTATCAACCTTTGCGATACTCCCCATCTATCTCTCATACCCCCATCTCTCCCCCTCACCCACACACATAATACTCCCCCTCCACATCAAACACACAATACCCCCCCTGCACACCACACACCACACATCCCACCCCCCCTTCACCTCACATCCTTTTCCCCCCTGCACCTCACATCACTCTCCCCCCCTGCACCTCCCATCACTCTCCCCCCCTGCACCTCCCATCACTCTCCCCCCCTGCACCTCCCATCACTCTCCCCCCCTGCACCTCCCATCACTCTCCCCCCCTGCACCTCCCATCACTCTCCCCCCTGCACCTCCCATCACTCTCCCCCCCTGCACCTCCCATCACTCTCCCCCCCTGCACCTCCCATCACTCTCCCCCCCTGCACCTCCCATCACTCTCCCCCCCTGCACCTCCCATCACTCTCCCCCCCTGCACCTCCCATCACTCTCCCCCCCTGCACCTCCCATCACTCTCCCCCCCTGCACCTCCCATCACTCTCCCCCCTTGCACCTCCCATCACTCTCCCCCCTTGCACCTCCAATCACCCCCCCTGCACCTCCAATCACCCCCCCTGCACCTCCAATCACCCCCCCTGCACCTCCAATCACCCCCCCTGCACCTCCAATCACCCCCCCTGCACCTCCAATCAACCCCCCTGCACCTCCAATCACCCCCCCTGCACCTCCAATCACCCCCCCTGCACCTCCAATCACCCCCCCCTGCACCTCCAATCACCCCCCCCTGCACCTCCAATCACCCCCCCTGCACCTCCAATCACCCCCCCTGCACTTCCAATCACCCCCCCTGCACTTCCAATCACCCCCCCCCTGCACCTCCAATCACCCCCCCTGCACCTCCAATCACCCCCCCTGCACCTCCAATCAACCCCCCTGCACCTCCAATCAACCCCCCTGCACCTCCAATCACCCCCCTGCACCTCCAATCACCCCCCCTGCACCTCCAATCACCCCCCCGCTGCACCTCCAATCACCCCCCCCGCTGCACCTCCAATCACCCCCCCCGCGCTGCACCTCCAATCACCCCCCCCGCTGCACCTCCAATCACCCCCCCCACTGCACCTCCAATCACCCCCCCCTGCACCTCCAATCACCCCCCCCGCACCTCCAATCACCCCCCCCTGCACCTCCAATCACCCCCCCCTGCACCTCCAATGACCCTCCCTTGCACCTCCAATGACCCTCCCTTGCACCTCCAATGACCCTCCCCTGCACCTCCACTGACCCTCCCCTGCACATCACCTCCCCTGCACCTGACATCACCTCCCCTGCACCTGACATCACCTCCCCTGCACCTGACATCACCTCCCCTGCACCTGACATCACCCCCCCTGCAGCTCACCTCCCCCCTGCACATCCCCCTCCCTGCACCTCACCCCCTGCACCTCCCCCCCCTGCACCTCCTCACCTCCCCCCCTGCACCTCCTCACCTCCCCCCCTGCACCTCCTCACCTCCCCCCCTGCACCTCACTCCCCCCCCTGAACCTCACCTCCCCCCCCTGAACCTCACCCCCCCCCCTGAACCTCACCTCCCCCCCCTGAACCTCACCTCCCCCCCCTGAACCTCACCTCCCCCCCCTGAACCTCACCTCCCCCCCCCTGCACCTCACCGCCCCCCCCTGCACCTCACCGCCCCCCCCCCCCTGCACCTCACCGCCCCCCCCTGCACCTCACCACCCCCACCTGCACCTCACCGCCCCCCCCTTCACCTCACCTCCCCCCCCCCCCAACGGCATCTTACGGCGGCAGAGCAGGCAGGACTAGCACACTCGTTCAGTCCTGAGAGCAGGCTCGAGGAGGAGGAGGGGGGAGCGGGCTCACCAGCGGGACAGCGGCTCCCGGGCGGGAGAGGAGGGGTGAGCTGCTCCCGGCCGAGAGAGATGGGGGGAGAGCGGCTCCCGGTCAGGAGGAGGGGGATAGAGCGGCTCCCGTTGAGGAGAGGGGGGCAGAGTGGCTCCCGTTCAGGAGAGGAGGGGGGGCAGAACGGCTCGCGGCCGAGAGAGGAGGGGGCAGAACGGCTCGCAGCCGAGAGAGATGGGGGGCAGAGCGGCTCGCGGCCGAGAGAGGAGGGGGGCAGAGCGGCTCACGGGGGGAGAGCGGCTCACGGGGGGGGAGAGCGGCTCACGGGGGGGGGAGAGCGGCTCACGGGGGGGGGGAGAGCGGCTCACGGGGGGGGGGGGAGAGCGGCTCCTGGGGGGGGGGGGGAGAGCGGCTCCTGGGGGGGGGAGAGCGGCTCACGGGGGGGAGAGCGGCTCACGGGGGGGGAGAGCGGCTCACGGGGGGGGAGAGCGGCTCACGGGGGGGGGAGAGCGGCTCACGGGGGGGGCAGAGCGGCTCACGGGGGGCAGAGCGGCTCACGGCCGAGAGAGGAGGGGGCAGAGCGGCTCGCGGCCGAGAGAGGAGGAGGGTAGAGCGGCTCGGGGGGGAGAGCGGCTCACGGGGGGGGGGAGGGGGAGGGCGGCTCACGGGGGGGGGGGAGGGGGAGGGCGGCTCACGTGGGGTGGGAGAGCGGCTCACGGGGGGGGGGGAGAGCGGCTCACGGGGGGGGAGGGGGGAGAGCGGTCACGGGGGGGAGAGCGGCTCACGGGGGGGAGAGCGGCTCACGGGGGGGGGAGAGCGGCTCACGGGGGGGGGGGAGAGCGGATCACGGGGGGGGGAGAGCGGATCACGGGGGGGAGAGCGGATCACGGGGGGGGAGAGCGGATCACGGGGGGGGGAGAGCGGCTCACAAGGGGGGGGAGAGCGGCTCACGAGAGGGGGGAGAGCGGCTCACGAGAGGGGGGAGAGCGGCTCACGGGGGGGCAGAGCAGCTCGCGGCTGAGAGAGGAGGGGGGCAGAGCGGCTCGCGGGCGAGAGAGGAGGGGGGCAGAGCGGCTCGCGACCGAGAGAGGAGGGGGGTAGAGCGGCTCGGGGGGGAGAGCGGCTCACGGGGGGAAGGAGGGGGAGGGCGGCTCACGTGGGGGGGGGGGAGCGGCTCACGGGGGGGGGGAGAGCGGCTCACGGGGGGGGGGAGAGCGGCTCACGGGGGGGGGAGAGCGGCTCACGGGGGGGAGAGCGGCTCACGGGGGGGAGAGCGGCTCACGGGGGGGAGAGCGGCTCACGGGGGGGAGAGCGGCTCACGGGGGGGAGAGCGGCTCACGGGGGGGGAAAGAGGCTCACGAGGGGGGGGGTGAGCGGCTCACAAGAGGGGGGAGAGCGGCTCACGGGGGGGAGAGCGGCTCACGGGGGGGAGGGGAGAGCGGTTCACCGGGGGGGGGGGGGAGAGCGGCTCACGGGGGGGGGGGAGAGCGGCTCACGGAGGGGGAGAGCGGCTCACGGAGGGGGAGAGCGGCGAGCGGGGGGCAGAGCGGCGAGCGGCCGAGAGGAGGGGGGCAGAGCGGCTCGTGGCCAAGAGAGGAGGGGGGCAGAGCGGCTCACGGGGGGGGGGAGAGCGGCTCACGGGGGGGGGGGCATGGTTAAGGAACCCTAGAATTAGATTGTTAAATTCTGGGGAACTCCAATCCTTCCCCCCCGTTCATCCGTCTTTCTTCCCCCATTTCACGCTCCCCCCTTACGCTCTCTCCCCTTCTCTCTTTCCACTCTCCCTTCTCTTTTGCCCCCTTCCACTCTCTCCCTTCTCTCTCGCCACCTTCCACTCTCTCCCCCTTCCACTCTCCAATCTCCAATCTCTCGCTCGCCCCCTTAGACTCTCCCCTTCTCGTTCGCCCCCATACACTCTCCCCTTCTCACTCGCCCCTTTAGGCTGAGGCCCCAGTACCTCCGCTGCACGCACGCCAGCGAAACTGGCAGCGCGTGCAGCCGATTCCCCGGTCTGCAGTGAGCTGCAGGAAGAGAGACGGAGGGGCGCGTGACGGGGGCGCGGCCATGACGTCACCCGGCAGGTTCGCCCTCATTGGCTGAACCGCCGGGGCGTGGCTTAGCGCTCCGTCGCGAGTCCTGCTCTCAATTCTATTGAGAGCAGGAGCAACTCTCGCCACAGCGCTGCGGCCCCCCCTCGCAGTGGGCCCGGCGCCATTGAGGGGAAGGCTCTCGTTCCTGCAGCGTCCGCCACAGCAGGCGCTGCAGTAGCCAGCGGGGACCAGGCCTTACACTCTCCCCTTCTCGCTCGCCCCCATACACACACACCACAACTGATGCGAATGCAAATTATGTACTACGGGGACATAGTATATGGCTCGGCACCCTAAACCCTTCGCAAACTTGATACCCTCTACCATTCAATATGCCGTTTTGTTCTCCAATGCAATTACAACACACATCACTTCGAAATGCTGAAAAGATCTAGATTGATCATCACTTGAGTCTAGGCGCAAAGTTCACCTTTCCTGTCTCGCCTTCAAATACTTTCTGGGCAAGCTACCCATCTATCTGAACAAGCTCCTCACCCCTACCACATGCAGCACTTATCATCTGACTCCAAAAGACTGTTCATGGTCCCAAGGCTCAGCAAATTATCCGGCCGCTCTTCCTCTTACCATGCACCCCAAAACTGGAACAATCTACTGGAGACTCTCACAGCCGCCACCAGTCTAAGTTCTTTCAAAACTAAGGCTCTCACATTTTAATCTGGTCAGTAACTGTTTCATTCGCCCATAATATATATTATCTTTAACTGTGCATGCAATGTCTTGTATATAATGTATACCCTGTTCACTTATGTAACTATGTATTTGTAACCATGTATTATTTGTCATCTTAACACACACACACACTTTTGGTTAACAGTTTGGTCCCTTCTCTAGATACATTCATTATCTACTTGTTACCGACTGGTTAAATTCTAGTAATCACCAACCCCTGAACTAATCAGACCAAAATGTTGACTCACGTTTTCAGACACACAGGGTCCCTTGGCATTCAGGGACACGCAGGGTCCAATGGCTCCCGAAATCTTTACTTCTCTTGAGGTCTTCAGGACCCATCAAGTAAAAAAAGAAGAGCGCATGTTAATGGATCATTCAAGTAGAACTGGAAACGTATCTGCATCTCATTTCTAACAACACCATGCTTTCTCAGGCAAACTAAGGGAAACATGGTATATACATCACAGTTTTCTGGTAGGGGCTCCCAGCTGGGTTGGCGAGAACCCACGGATTCCGATTAAGGAGTGTCAATCCTATACTTGGTAAAAGTGACTCCATACTATGGTATTTCAAACATTTTCTAGTGAGCAGCCAATGTGTCCTTTACAATTATAGCAAGTAAGCTCCTCCATAGCCATAATAAACCCTATACAATCACATGACATACCACTGGAGGCGCTATGGTGGTATTGGGAAAGTGGCTGTACAGATGGCACTATTAAATGTGGCTTAAGTTTAGCACAGAGGGCACAGTGCGGACATTAGTCCCTTTTCACACAGTGTTATGCAATGCATTGCAAGACCCTCTGGCAGTGAAAGCGTTAAACACGAGAGGCCTTTGCATGAAGTCTGCATCAGCCACTGCTCCTGTGTTCTCCTGCTCTGTAACATCTCTCCAGTGTCTGTTATGCACCCTATAACTACCCAGCTCACGTACTTTACATTATTGATACACACAAAAGACTGACAAGATCCCTTAATATAGCACTCAAATAAGCCTAAATATCGATAAAACATGAAAAACAAAACCAGGAATAAGAGTCAATATAGAAAACTGAAAATTGATTTTAATTACCGTATTTCCTCGATTGTAAGACGCCTTCGATTGTAAGACGCACCATCGATTTGGCCCTTACAATCGAGGAAAATTACTTTTTCACTTACCATGTTTCAGAAGAGTTCCTATGTCAGCGGAGGACGAAGCGGGCGGCGGCGGCAGGAGAGGTCCCACGTCTGCAAATGGTTGAAGATGGACAGCGGGTGGGTGTGCGGCAGCAGGACAGGTCCAAAGTCTGCAGGTGAATGAAGATAAGAAGACAGCGAGCGTGCGGTAGGGTGCGGCGGCAGGAGATCATAATAGCAGGAGAGCTGAGCAGGAGCAGAGCGGCGTAGGGGAACGGCTTGGGAGGTGCACACTGTAACCGGAAGTCAGACACTGGTCAACTTCCGGTGTTACAGTGTGCGCCTCCACGCTATTCCCCACGCCGCTCTGCTCCTGCTATTATGATCTATTAGCTGCCTCCGCCACCACACGCCCGCTGTCTTATCTTTATTCACCTGCAGACTTAGGACCTGTTCTGCTGATACCACCGCACACCGCCCGCTGTCCTTCAACGATTTGCAGACGTGAGACCTCTCCCGCCGCTGCTGCACACTTTGTCCTCCACTGTCATGGAACCTCTCCTGAAACATGTTAAAAAAAAAAATACATCGGTTCTAAGACGCACCCCGATTTCGGACATGTGAAAATCGAAAAAAAGGTGCATCTTAGAATTGAGGAAATAGGGTAAGTACCATAGATCACACCAACATTAAAAACATACAAACACTGATAGCAGCAAATCTCAATAATTAACAAGAAAAATATAAATACATGTATACAAGACATAAACACATGACTGTCAAACTCCACTAATAGACCAAAATAATGAACCAACCAAAGACCAAAAAATAATACAAAATAAATAGGAAGGTACAAATAAGGTCTAAAGGCAGAAAACTCCCTAAATACCTCTATTATTCTCCTAGCATTTAGCTGATAGAGGTATTTATGGAGTGGCAGGCAATCCTGAGTAGAATCTTCAATGAAGCCTCACAAAAAGACACATAAACGTATAAGACAAAAACAAAAAAGACAAAAGAGAAAGATCATAGTGCAACTCAAATAACAAAACCAAAAATCTAAAAAATCACTGAAAAGATAGGCAAAAGGATAAATTACAAATTTAATGCAATTAAAATAAAATATTAATAAAACAATAAACACATGTCCATTGGGCTAGAGACGCAAATAAAGCTGAATCATCCGTGTCACGGTAGCTTATGACAGGCTGTAATTTACACCAAAAATATATATAAATATATATATACCTGGGTTTGAACTGGGACGAGACTTAGATATAACAAATCGTATTTATTCCTTAGGATAGGTGAACACAACATATATGTACAAATAACAGCAAAATATAGACACTTACTTAAAGATTAGGACAGAAGGCCATCAGGATACAGACTGGGCCACTTCTCCCATATTTCAGTTGACATCACAGCAATACATGCAGGACACATGCATGAAGACATTTGCATGAAGAACATTTGCATGAAGAACAATGGGTAAAAGGTGGTTCTGACTTATATATCATTTTAACCCCCTCTTTCCCAGATACGGCGCCGTGCCGTCTAGCAAAAGTCCCTTTGAAGCTTTTGCAGCTGATTTTGGACTTCCAGCTTGGGGTAGCCCCCCCATCAATAAACCCTTTGAAGCAGGGAGGACATTTGTCATGTTCACTCCTGCAGGAAACCTTGGTGTGTAAGTGTGAGTTACCACGTTTACAAAAACATCCTCGTCCCTGCTCATTATCATAACAGGGGGGGGGTTGCAGTCTTTCAGAACTCAACCAAAATTTCATATTTACTGCAAATCACTCCCTAACTTGAGTTCAGTAATACATACAGGCAGGTGAGATATATTAATACATTCCGTCACACCTGACGCTCGCAGAGAGACCAAACATTACAGTGTAATCTGAAAATTAATAGAGATATTAATATCTGGCATTTCATAGCAGTTACCTATACAGTGTTTAGACTCCCAAAGATATGCTAAATCCCACGAATACAAATATGTAATTCTTATCATTTTCAGCCAAGGACATCTCATAATATTCTTATATTTAATAAGGACACCCATTCAGATATCCTGCTTGGGTACCCCCACCCTGGCCCCATCAATAAAACCTTTTGAAGCAGGCTTTTGGCTTCCATTGTAAGTGTGAATTGGTACACTTAACTATTCCTTGTGCCTGCCTCCTGCATAAACAATTAGGGCAGTTACCTTTTGCTGCTTCCTGGGTCTCGCATAACAATACCCCTTTGAAGCAGGGCTAAATTCTAACATCCAGCTGGCCCATTCACACCTCCCTGTTGATATGCACTTTCAGGGAGGGAGCTTGCATATCAAACGTGAATAGACTCATGAGTCACAGCATTTGGTTCTGGACATTTTAAAAACTGCAAAAAGTCACTTTATCAAAAATATATGTCCCTCTTATGACAAAGTTATATTTTTAATATGTGGGTACTTGGGGGGTTCCCCTGAGGCTGCACCCCAAGACTCAGGGGCTGACTTACTCCGTTCCCAAATTACCAGTTTTCAGGTAACTGTTTATTCAGCACTGCAAATAAGATTAACCCCTTAAGTCCCAGTGGGTGGGTTATGCAGACACTGATCCAGCAACAATACATTTACACAGGAGAATAAGCATTTTCATGCTATAACAAGGGTTAAATCACCTTTCTGGACCTCGGCCCAGTTAACCCCTTGTCTCCCTGGCGAGGTTAGAGGGGGCCAATTGGGGGGGTAACCCCGTTAATCCCGGGCCAAACCCTCACGATCGTAACACCTCCCCTGCTCAAGGTGCCCTGGTACCCCAGCGGCCTCCCCCTGGCCCTGGGATACTACTGGCGCTCTTGGAGCACTCAATACGTTCTGAGGGATTGGCCTGGCAAAATTGTCCTCCAGCAATGACCAGTACATTGTCCTGCAAAGCCGGGCATTCTCCTTTGCCTCCCTCTGCCCCCCACCCCGTGCCTTGTGAACGAACAAGTCCATGGTGAAGGGGCCCCTGTGCAGACTATGCTGCACATTGCCCAGAGACTGGCATGTCTCTGCACCAGCAGGAGACCAGCTATCCAGCACAGACCGTCGCTTCCCTGTCAACCAAGTCTGGAAAAGGGCTATGTCACTATTCTGTAGGGACCCTACCTGCCCTGGCTCGGTGCCAACCTGTAGCTGCTCCGCTATACTCCTGACTCTCCTCCCTGGCTGCCTATCTACCCACAGCCCTCCTTTTGGGAACCCTGGGGAATCTGTCAGGGGGGTCACTCCTGGCCCGTCAGAGCAAGGTACTTTCTGCCTACCTAGCCCATCCCTCGCTTCTGCCAGCTGCCTGACACCCCACTGACTTCCTATCTTCCCCTGCTTCCCAGGGTCTCCCTGCCTAGTCTCCCCTAGGCCCAGCACCTCAGCCCCTGCTGATGACTCCTGCTGCTTACCTCCCTGCAGCCCAACTGCACTCCTCTCCTCCCTGGGCAATCCTAACCCAGACCCTGGAACTACCTGAGTGCACCTACCTCCCTGACCTTGTCTCCCCCTTACGAGGGATGAGCTCAGGGGCACCTCTCCAGATGCAACCACCTTAGCTCTTGGCTGGCAGGTATCTCTGGGGTGGCACAAACCGGCCACTGCCCATGATACCCCCAGCCCATAGCTAGGCTGCAACAGGGGGTTGCTGATCTGAGAAACCCCCTGAGGCTCTGCCAGGGTAATGGGGGACTCTAGCTGCAATACCTGCTGCTGTATCTCCCCGGCTACCACTAGCCCTTCTTCTCCCACAGAGATCTGCTGCTGGCTACCTACCTGCAGCCTCCCCTCACTCCACTTCTCCCTAGCTAACCCTAACCTGGGTCCTAGGGACACTTGAGTGAGGCCATCTCCCTGACACTGTCTCCCCCTTACCAGGGATGAGCTCAGGGGCACCTCTCCAGATGCAACCGCCTTAGCGCTTGGCTGGCAGGTATCCCTGGGGTGGCACAAGCCGGCCACTGCCCCGGATACCCCCAGCCCATCGCCAGGCTGCAACAGGGGGCTGCTGATCTGAGACACCCCCTGAGGCTCTGCCAGGGTAACGGGAAACTGTAGCTGCAATACCTGCTGCTTTCTCTCCCTGGCTACCACTAGCCCTCCTTCTCTCACTGAGATCTGAGGCTGGCTACCTACCAGCATCTGCTCCTCTCACTCCGCTTCTCCCTAGCTAATCCTAACCTGGATCCTAGGGACACCTGAGTGAGGCCATCTCCCTGACACTGTCTCCCCATTACCGGGGATGAGCTCAGGGTTGCTGGTGCAGATGCACCCACCTTAGCTCCTGGCTGGCAGGTAATCCGGGGGTGGTCTAACTTTGCCACAACCCCGGATACCTCCAGCCCATAGCAAGGCTGCAACAGTGGGGCTCTTAACTGAGAGTCCCCTTGCTGCTCCACCAGGGTAATGGGGGAGTCTAGCTGCCCTACAAGCTGCCCTTCCTTCCCCTCCCCTGGTACCCTTATCTCCTGCCACCCCCCGGTCACCCCTATAGTGAAACAACAGGGTACAGTCATAGGGAAACATAAGTCAGTCAGTCTGCGACTTGGTCTGGCTTACCTTGCTGGTCCCCGCAGAGACCGCCGCCTTCGTTGGTCCCAATTGCAGGGGGACTGGAGCGGCCGCCGCCAGCCCCATCTGGGCTGGGCAGCACCGGGCCTCTGCCGCAACAGCGCCCGGGTTGGGTACAGGTAAAACGGTGCAGGACAAGGGTCCCAGGTCTTTGTGGAGGAACACAGCTCCATGCAAACTTGGTAAAATAACCCCCTCCCGCAAACCCTGCCCCTCCCCCCAAATAAAACTGCCGTCGACAGGAGGCCGGAGTGGCGGCTTCTTCTCTGCCGCCGTCGCTGGTTCTCCGCCGGGATCAGGTGGATGGCCGCTGCTCTCCGCCGCTGTTGCTGATGCAGCCCGTCCAGGTTCTCCAGGAGACGTCCCGAGGAGGGTTGTCGCCCCGGCTGGGCGGGAGCCATCAGAGGATGCCGCTAACTGGGTCATCTTTTCCGCAGCTCGTGAGCGTTGGCCCTGAGGGGCTTCTTCGTCTGACCGCGCACGGTCAGGGCACTGGGCATTATTGTGGCCCATTCGTTGGCAGTGCCGCAGCAACTGCCGGTGCTTCTCCGTCACCGGTGGACTAACCCCAGCAAGGGGCAACGGAGTCCAGAGCGGAGTTGCTGGAGCGCCGGGCTCATTCCAGAGCTTCTCCGCCGCCGGTGGACTAACCCCAGCAAGGGGCAACGGAGTCCAGAGCAGAGTTGCTAGAGCGCCGGGCTCTGGGAGGGGATAAGCGGGTCGGATCATTGCCAGCTTCAGCTGCTCGAGCCGCTCTGCCGGGGACATCTCTCCCTGCGCAAACATCAGGGCCAGCAATTCTGGGTAAAATGGACTGGCCGCCGCAACGGCCAATACCTCTCCTGGTGCAAGACTTCCATGGTCTCCGAGACCACCCGCTCCCTCCACAAGTCTCTGCCGTCCCGGAGCTGGGTCCCTTCCCTGCTCTCCGGGCGGTTTGATGGTTACAGCAGCTGCAGCTGTGGATCTTTGCTCAGCCTGCCGGGTCTCATGCTCACCCATTGCTGTCTCTCTCTCAGCCTTGCTGGCTGCTGGTCCCTGCGCCGACTTGATGCACTCCTTCGGTCTCAGTGCCCGGCTCCAGTCAGACGGATGGCCGGCACTTTGGTTCTGGAGGCAATGCTTCTCACAAGTAGGGGAACAGTGAGGAGGTGCCATATCTTGTGTTATATGTTGTACACTGTGTGTTCAATATCTTTAGTCCCAGGAACTTGCAATTACCATCAAGTTCCCACTGGATCACAGTACCCCGCAGAATACTGTAATCCAGGTCCAGTTCAGTCCCGCCAGCTGCCACCAGTTAATTACAAGCTTGTCACGGTAGCTTATGACAGGCTGTAATTTACACCAAAAATATATATAAATATATATATACCTGGGTTTGAACTGGGCCGAGACTTAGATATAACAAATCGTATTTATTCCTTAGGATAGGTGAACACAACAGATATGTACAAATAACAGCAAAATATAGACACTTACTTAAAGATTAGGACAGAAGGCCATCAGGATACAGACTGGGCCACTTCTCCCATATTTCAGTTGACATCACAGCAATACATGCAGGACACATGCATGAAGACATTTGCATGAAGAACATTTGCATGAAGAACAATGGGTAAAAGGTGGTTCTGACTTATATATCATTTAACCCCCTCTTTCCCAGATACGGCGCCGTGCAGTCTAGCAAAAGTCCCTTTGAAGCTTTTGCAGCTGATTTTGGACTTCCAGCTTGGGGTAGCCCCCCCATCAATAAACCCTTTGAAGCAGGGAGGACATTTGTCATGTTCACTCCTGCAGGAAACCTTGGTGTGTAAGTGTGAGTTACCACGTTTACAAAAACATCCTCGTCCCTGCTCATTATCATAACAGGGGGGGGGGTTGCAGTCTTTCAGAACTCAACCAAAATTTCATATTTACTGCAAATCACTCCCTAACTTGAGTTCAGTAATACATACAGGCAGGTGAGATATATTAATACATTCCGTCACACCTGACGCTCGCAGAGAGACCAAACATTACAGTGTAATCTGAAAATTAATAGAGATATTAATATCTGGCATTTCATAGCGGTTACCTATACAGTGTTTAGACTCCCAAAGATATGCTAAATCCCACGAATACAAATATGTAATTCTTATCATTTTCAGCCAAGGACATCTCATAATATTCTTATATTTAATAAGGACACCCATTCAGATATCCTGCTTGGGGTAGCCCGACCCTGGCCCCATCAATAAAACCTTTTGAAGCAGGCTTTTGGCTTCCATTGTAAGTGTGAATTGGTACACTTAACTATTCCTTGTGCCTGCCTCCCGCATAAACAATTAGGGCAGTTACCTTTTGCTGCTTCCTGGGTCTCGCATAACAATACCCCTTTGAAGCAGGGCTAAATTCTAGCATCCAGCTGGCCCATTCACACCTCCCTGTTGATATGCACTTTCAGGGAGGGAGCTTGCATATCAAACGTGAATAGACTCATGAGTCACAGCATTTGGTTCTGGACATTTTAAAAACTGCAAAAAGTCACTTTATCAAAAATATATGTCCCTCTTATGACAAAGTTATATTTTTAATATGTGGGTACTTGGGGGGTTCCCCTGAGGCTGCACCCCAAGACTCAGGGGCTGACTTACTCCGTTCCCAAATTACCAGTTTTCAGGTAACTGTTTATTCAGCACTGCAAATAAGATTAATCCCTTAAGTCCCAGTGGGTGGGTTATGCAGACACTGATCCAGCAACAATACATTTACACAGGAGAATAAGCATTTTCATGTTATAACAAGGGTTAAATCACCTTTCTGGACCTCGGCCCAGTTAACCGCTTGTCTCCCTGGCAAGGTTAGAGGGGGCCAATTGGGGGGGTAACCCCGTTAATCCCGGGCCAAAACCTCACGATCGTCACAATCCGGTAGGGGTAAAATTAAAATCCTACTTACAGCAAAGCTGATTAAAAAAGACCCTTAGAACAACTGTCCTTGAAGTCAGACTGGAGCCTCTGCAGGAGATGGAACCACACGAACTCTGAGGATCCACACTGCCAGGACGATCGCTGCTGCCGTACACGCAAACCTTCAAGGTAGGTGAAGGTTTCCCAGGGAGGAACCAGGTCTCCACACCGCTGGGAAAATCGCTGACGCCGTACACACAGACCCTCAGGTCGCGTGATGTGCCGGTGACATCACAATGCGGCACGAAGGCAGGGGGAGCGCCTAGACAGGTAGTGGAGCTCGGAGAGCTGAGAGGCAGGTCTGATAGGGACAGCGTGCCGCTGGGGGTGGATGATTAATGTCAGAAGCCAAGGAAAAAAGCACCCTACGCGTTTCGTGACGCTAAGTCACTTTATCAGGGGCATGATGGGAATAGCAGCATGTAGGTATACATTTACACTATAACACTAAATTGAACCAATCGCTGGAATAATGGCAGTCATAAAAAATCAATACAAGTCAATCTTAACAGTGATGGGGAACAACAGAAAACTAATAAACATGCAAACATATATGAAAGTAGTACTAAAAAACTTAAACAAAACATTATAAACAATGAAATTGAGACTTCAAAGAGCCCACCAGGGCTTAACAAACCTTATCTTAAAGACACAGTGTACAAAAATAGATGTATTATCAGGAACTCTGAACATATTAAGTCTGTGGATGGAATAATTGAACCACTAGCACTGCCAGTACCAACAAACAACCAAAAGGAATAAAAATTTTAATACAAAACACATACTAATCAAAATATGTGATTTGTAAATTATTTGACCAAAAAAGCTGAGAGGTCAAAATCTATGTTAAGACCATTAGGAGATAACGTTTTTAGTTCATATATCCAATATGACTTGCGTTTACTGATACCATTAATTTTATCTCCTCCTCTCCAGTTGCCCGAATAAATTTCAATGGCTTGGCACTTAAGACCTTTGGGGTTTTGCTGATGGTGGATTAAAAAATGGTGTGATACACTGTGTGTAGTTAACCCTTTCCTAATATTGTACACATGTTCGTAAATGCGTCTGATAGGACCTCCCCGTACGGCCAACGTATTGTAGCCCACAGGGGCACTGTAGTAGGTAGATGACAAATGCAGAATGGCAGTCAATATGAGAGCGAATATTATATGACCGACCAGTTACGTTTGAGATAAAAGTAGCCTGATTGGAACTATATTTACAAGCTGTACAGTTTGTACAGATGAAAAAAACTTTTTGACGTGACTCTGCACCTGATGACTTGTTCAAATTAGGGCAACTTGGGGCCAGCCTAGATTGCAAATTGGAGGCTTTCCTAAAGACAATTGAAGGTTTGGGGGGGAAGAATTTCTGCCAAAGCCGGATCTTTCAAAAGAATTGGCCAATGTTTATACAAGACCCGCCTAATATCGGGTGCCATGGAGTTGTATTGTGTGATAAAAGACACAGTATTTTTAGAATTAGGATCAACCCTGTACAGGATATTGAGAGAGCTGACCATTTGGAATATAAAAAGGACAGGGTTGATCCTAATTCTAAAAATACTGTGTCTTTTATCACACAATACAACTCCATGGCACCCGATATTCTGCTTTGGCAGAAATTCTTCCCCCCAAACATTCAATTGTCTTTAGGAAAGCCTCCAATTTGCAATCTAGGCTGGCCTCAAGTTGCCCTAATTTGAACAAGTCATCAGGTGCAGAGTCATGTCAAAAAGTTTTTTTCATCTGTACAAACTGTACAGCTTGTAAATATAGTTCCAATCAGGCTACTTTTATCTCAAACGTAACTGGTCGGTCATATAATATTCGCTCTCATATTGACTGCCATTCTGCATTTGTCATCTACCTACTACAGTGCCCCTGTGGGCTACAATACGTTGGCCGTACGGGGAGGTCCTATCAGACGCATTTACGAACATGTGTACAATATTAGGAAAGGGTTAACTACACACAGTGTATCACACCATTTTTTAATCCACCATCAGCAAAACCCCAAAGGTCTTAAGTGCCAAGCCATTGAAATTTATTCGGGCAACTGGAGAGGAGGAGATAAAATTAATGGTATCAGTAAACGCAAGTCATATTGGATATATGAACTAAAAACGTTATCTCCTAATGGTCTTAACATAGATTTTGACCTCTCAGCTTTTTTGGTCAAATAATTTACAAATCACATATTTTGATTAGTATGTGTTTTGTATTAAAAAATTTATTCCTTTTGGTTGTTTGTTGGTACTGGCAGTGCTAGTGGTTCAATTATTCCATCCACAGACTTAATATGTTCAGAGTTCCTGATTATACATCTATTTTTGTACACTGTGTCTTTAAGATAAGGTTTGTTAAGCCCTGGTGGGCTCTTTGAAGTCTCAATTTCATTGTTTATAATGTTTTGTTTAAGTTTTTTAGTACTACTTTCATATATGTTTGCATGTTTATTTGTTTTCTGTTGTTCCCCATCACTGTTAAGATTGACTTGTATTGATTTTTATGACTATGCCATTATTCCAGCGATTGGTTCAATTTAGTGTTATGGTGTATATATATACCTACATGCTTCTATTCCCATCATGCCCCTGATGAAGTGACTTAGCGTCACGAAACGCGTAGGGTGGTTTTTTCCTTGGCTTCTGACATTAATCATCCACCCCCACCGGCACGCTGTCCCTATCAGACCTGCCTCTCAGCTCTCCGAGCTCCACTACCTGTCTAGGCTCTCCCACTGCCTTCGCGCCGTTATTGTGACATCACCGGCACATCACGCGACCTGAGGGTCTGTGTGTACGGCGTCGGCGATTTTCCCAGCGGTGTGGAGACCTGGTTCCTCCCTGTGAAACCTTCACCTACCTTGAAGGTTTGCGTGTACGGCAGCAGCGATCGTCCTGGCAGTGTGGATCCTCAGAGTTCGTGTGGTTCCATCTCCTGCAGAGGCTCCAGTCTGACTTCAAGGACAGTTGTTCTAAGGGTCTTTTTTAATCAGCTTTGCTGTAAGTAGGATTTTAATTTTACCCCTACCGGATGATTCAGCTTTATTAGCGTCTCTAGCCCAATGGACATGTGTTTATTGTTTTATTAATATTTTATTTTAATTGCATTAAATTTGTAATTTATCCTTTTGCCTATCTTTTCAGTGATTTTTTAGATTTTTGGTTTTGTTATTTGAGTTGCACTATGATCTTTCTCTTTTGTCTTTTTTGTTTTTGTCTTATATGTTTGTGTGTCTTTTTGTGAGGCTTCATTGAAGATTCTACTCAGGATTGCCTGCCACTCGTATTGGACTATACTACTGGCTGGATTTATTTATATATTTTTTCTGGAGGCGCCGGTTATTTGTATTCTAGGCTTATTTGAGTGCTATATTAAGGGATTTTGTCAGTCTTTTGTGTGTTCATATATTAGTTTTATCCCTCAGCACCACCAGTTCCTTAGTTTATTTATATTATTTTTGGTTCTAGTTTGAATTAATTATGATATTATTATTATATTCTTGGATCTGGTCTTCTAGCCTTTGTTTGTATATATAGTGTGAGCAACACCCTTTAGTGTGTGTTGGATATATATATAGACATATATTGAGAGATATATAGATAGATATATATATATTTATTAATACCCCATAACCAGGCCCAGCAACACAGATCCATTATGTCCAAATGAGTTTGTTAAGGTGTTCTCACCCCATGGCAGATACATACCATCATATTTATCTGGCCGACCTATATGCATAAGCAAGGTTGGGTTGACATAATTGATCCAAACCGTTAAATCCTAGGCACACATTTCTGTTCCACTTAACTAAAATATATTTCCTGGCATAACAAAGTCACCCCATTAACCATATCTTTTGATAGAGATGTCATCAACTAAGTCCAAGATACAAATCAATATGCAGGAAAATCCGACAGCCTACACAATGTACATACCTTGATTTCCAATGTCCCACCAAACGCCATTTTGAAGCTGCCTTGTGCTTCTTTGTTAAAAACCCTCTGAAATGTTTGTTTGAACAGCGATGTGTTGAAGGAATCTCCCATCACCATGTACCCTCTGTGCAAGAAAAGAAGAGGTTAAAACACCCCACATCAGTTGGGTTGCAGGGAGCTCGCAGATAGACACACATTACATTTAAATGCATGTCCAAATTGACCTCTCTCTTTAGCACAAGCTGGGGAGATACAAGAAACCGCAAGAACCTTCTTAATGCCCCAAACATCCTCCGACCGTTACATTTCCGCTGTTGGTAATGTGTTTGGGGAGGTGGAACAGACTATTGCAATGTATCTGACTACATTATAATCACCCTGCCACAAGTAATAATAATAGGCCAGGAAATGTCTGTACAAGGGCTTATTTACCACGCAATGTTACTCCATAACACACCTCTGCCCGAAGACATTCAACAGCCCATTTACTTGAACATGCCATAAAGGGTTATATTCCCTAACCTGTGCTGGAAGGTGCCCTAACGAGTAGCACTGCTTAGTAGAAATGGCCCAGGGGGTCATGATGTTTTGGAAGTGATCTCTAGGAAAGTCACTGTTAAACACTTTAGGGCCTCTAATCTAAGGAGTGTAATACAACCAGTAAACTCCTTCACCTCTGGCACTGAAAAGTTTAAGGGACATTGAAGGTTTTAGGTGCTTGTGATACTCTGCATCATTATACAGCATGACAGCATCTGTTTTCTTTTTCTGTTCCATGAGAATGAAGACGCTATTAACAATGTTTAATTGGTCATTACTGTAGCTGTGGATACCCAAGATGATGCATTTGAACTTGATTTAAAAGACAGTGTAATAATGACCGCGAGGTAAGTCTGCAGGTGCTGACGCAGGTGGGAAAGCCCAGAAGGCCTGGACAAAATTACACTTATCTGTAAACAAATAGATCAGATTATCCCAGCCTGCAATCAGTGTCAGAGTTTTCCTAGCAACCAGTAATATCGGGCCAGGCTTAGTTATGGCAAGCAGCAGACTTTAGCTTCCCCCCCCCCAGCCCCCCCCCCCCCCCCCCGAGGCTCTCCAAAACTCACACAAAAACAGTGAAAAACATGATTTTTCCCTAATTATTTGAAAACATAAAAAAAGTAGCAAGAAAGAAATCCCTAAAACGTATACGGTGCTACTATAACGCGAGCTCAACCGGAAAATGTACACTATAGCATGCGGTCTAACAGCGAACTACAATATTAAAACAAAATTAATTTAACCATATAAACATGAAACTACAATATTAAAACAAAATTGTGAGCTAAATAATACTTTATTTTATTTCAATCATAAGTTGTTAATAAGGTAAGGGGCTTTAGGGTAAGGCTGTGTTTATAGTGCCGGCAACAGCGACATTGCGTCAAAACAAAAACAAATGCATTGCCGTCGTAGCGTGCGCTTATAGTAAGCGTGACGCGACGGCTTGGTCGCGATCGCTGGAAGTCATCCAATTTGATTTTTCCAGCCGCCGTCGCCACTATAAGCGTGGCCTAAGGTTTAGGGTAAGTCCCTACTGTGCTTAAAGCTACTCCAGCTGAAGCAGAGCGCCATCTAGTGTAGATTGCACACACAGTTTGGTAGACAACAGATATCCAGAAAGACCTCACGCTATATCTAGTAGCACCTATATATATTTATATGTACTGTACACACCACTGGTTTCCAACTTTTTTTGGTTAAGGAACCCTATGTGAAATTTTCTGAGGAACCCCAACCCTCTCTAACAGCGCATCTGAGATCATGTGCATTGTAAATTCTTCTGTATTTGGTACAATTTTTAAAATGACCTGAAAATTACAGGGAACCCTGGTTGAAAAACACTGGTATATACAGACCACAAACATTCATTTGCACGTACAAGTGTATATATTACACCACACATACAGCGGGCTTAATGGCGATGCCATCGCACCGAACCCCACAGTTACAGAGGCCCTGTGCGCTTCCCCACACTAGTTAAACAAATTGTCGGGGAGAGCGCAGGGCGTCTGTAAGTGCCGCTTACCTGGTCCGGCAGCATCTTCTGGCCTCTCCCCTCCTACAGTGTCCCGTCATGGCACGCGACATAAAATGGCATCGCGTTGTCATGACGTGGCGCCGCATGTCGTTGTGATGTCGCAACATCTGAGGAGGAGGTAAGAGCAGGTAAGAGGCCCTGCACTGAGCCCAGCAAAGTACCAAGCCGGCCCTGTTTAATGCGGACATATTACATATGTTTTTCGGACTTATTGCGCACGTTCTATAATGAGTAAAGAGTTTGTTACCCCGTATGGTTCGGGCAGCACTTCATCTCCAGGAGACCCGACTGATCCAGCGCACAGGCGTAGATGTCGATCACATGGCCAGACACAGCAGCGCGGTTTGCGAGACCTTCGAAATGCTGGGTGTACACAAAGCAGCGTTCTATCTTTAGAGATGCAGTCCCACTGAGCAGCGTGCGTTATAACAACCATCAATTGAACCACTGGCAATGAAAGGGTTTTACTGGTGCGTTTTAGTTTGAGTTTAATAGCTTAAATCAATTACTTTAATGAATGATGTCACAACCCACTAGATATACTGCGGTTCAGTTGGTTTGCACTTTCAATCCTGACAAGGGTGCGCCTGCACCAAAACTTTGATAATCAAAGCAAGAATAAATATTTGGAGTCGCCCAGCATATTAATTTATTAGATGTGCAGCATCACCACTACCCACCTTGTAAAAAACGGATCATTTACATTAATAAACATATATAATAGTGGCATAAAGGTTAACTGCTTCACTGCCAGCTTTGCAAGGGGTTAGAGTCGGTATCTCAGGGAAGGGTTAGCAGCCAGTCTAAAAATGTGGTGTTCCTATATTATCAGGGCACAAGCATTTACTGCCGCACAATGGAGGTGTGAAGACCACAGAAAGAACACACCCTAGTTACATACTCCTGTACAGTAGGTAAGGACAGCCCTGATCCCAAGAGCCTACACGCTGATGCAGAGGTGGGCAACTCCAGTCCTCAAGGGCCACCAATAGGTCCGGTATTCAGGATATCCCTGCTTCAGCACAGGTGGCTCTATCAGTGGCTCAGTCTTTGACTGCACCACCTGTGCTGAAGCAGGGATATCCTTTAAACCTGACCTGTTGGTGGCCCTTGAGGACTGGAGTTGCCCACCACTGCACTAATGGGAATGAGGAGATATACAGTACCTCACCTTGGTTGCCTTTTTGACGTACTTGGCGTTATCCTTCTCAATGTCGTGCCACGAGCGGATAGGAATCTTCAACTCATCCCCCACCACCATCCCGGGGCCCTGCGTGGCCGGACCTCCGATGAACATCATTATTCGAGCCCCCGTGTTGGGAAACGTGCACTGATTAAAAGGGAGACGAGAATCACCTGCTTATAGAAACGTTGGCATTGGAGTGCCAGGTATGTGTTTGTTAGATACAATTATTATTCTATCTGAAAACAAAACGTCGCAAAGAAGCATTTCAATAGCCTGGACTCATAACCGCTTCTCCCCCATCAAAGTCAAGCACTGCCATCAACTGCACTTAGGCTACGGCCCCGCTGCCTGCGCTGCACACACGTCTGCGAGGCAAGCGGCGCGTGCAGCAGAGTTCCTCAGTCTGCAGTGAGCTGCAGGGCGAAAGAAAGGGGGGAGGGGCGTGACGGAGCGTGGTCGTGACGTCACCCGGCAGGTTCGCCCTCATTGGCTGAGCCGCCGGGGGAGTGGCCTAGCGCTCCGTCGCAACTCCTGATCTCAATTTTCTTCAGAGCAGGAGTTTGTCGGTGCAGCGCCCCCCTTTCGCAGCGGGCCCCACCCCATTGTGGGGCGGCTCTTGTCCCTGCAGCAT
Source organism: Ascaphus truei (assembly GCF_040206685.1). NCBI lineage: Eukaryota > Metazoa > Chordata > Amphibia > Anura > Ascaphidae > Ascaphus > Ascaphus truei. Next base: position 47,399 of record NC_134491.1, read on the forward strand.
CCGCCACAGTGGGTGTTGCAGTAGCCAGCGTCGACCTGGCCTTACTCCTTCCCCTATTGGTCTCTAAGTCCGAGTCCAGAATGATTGCGCACATGCTTGAGCGGTTTAGTTACCTCTGATCCATGTTTTGGGGTCCTAGAGTATAGGACTTAACTGTTGTATATGCATAACCTATCATTGCCTATTACTATGCGACAACTAGGGGACCCTGTTTCAGCACAGCCCAGAAAGGTAAATGGGGCATAGGGATGTGAGGTGTCCCTGAAACAGTCAAGGGGTCCCGAGGTTAATGGGGATACCCAGTAAATGCCCAGGTCACCCAGAACCGGTATAGGGGTCTGGGGGTATTCCAATCATCTACAAGGTTGTGAGGGAACTTTTAAACTTCCAGCCCTGCGGTTATTGTACAGATTGTGGGGAGTGTGGCTTGTAAGGAATAACGTGCAGCTTCTTATTCTATTTCCCATAACCAAAAGACTTAAGATATTTTTAAAGTGTATATTTTATGGAACAGTGTGTTTTAAAACATATCTGTTTGTGCACAGAAATGAGCTGGGATTTTCAGAACCAATGCTCTGACAGGCCCCGGGGGCTACCAAGCAGTGCCCGGAGGTCTGGCAGGACATCTGGAGATGAAGGCACAGAGAATGTCCAAGGTGTGAAGAACATTTGGACAGGAGGGTAGAATTCAAGTATCCACATCCTTAGATCAAGGGACGCCCTTTACATTTCCATTTGATTCCACCAGACTGGCAGAAGCCTATCCCCGCGGGGGCATTGAAGGAACCAGGGTCAGAGGTGCTAAATTGCACAGGCCCCTTGGTTCATTCAGATTTCAAGGAAAACCCTGTTGTTTCTACCAGTTTGTCTCAGATTGTTGCTGAGAATATTCTCACGCTTTCTGATAGGGGGATAGTAGTTTGTGAATGAAACTCAAGAGGTATTTTAAACCCCTACGCAAATCATATTTTTAGTTCTCCAAAGTTTAAAGATTCTCCAGATTCTAAGGTTCCAGCAAGAAAGGGCTGCTTCAGCTAAAGCTGCCTGGAATTTTCTATCCTGTTTTTGCAACTGGTATCAGGGGGCAAATCCTTAATTAAGGATTCCCTGCACCTAGGAAAGTTAGCGTTGTACCCCAGTCCCAAGTGTGTTTTTTGCCAGTATTTTGTGTATCATTGTGTGTATGCCTACAATTTATTTCATTATCTTGTTTTGCTCAATGTATGATCCGGATAAAAAGGTGTAAATGGTCTGGTCTCTTGTGACACAGACCTGTAAGTCTGATTTCAATAGTGAGGAAACTACTTGAAGGTTTAATACGGGATAATATTCAGCAATGCCTAATGGAAAATAAAATTATTAGTAATAGTCAGCATGGATTTATGAAGGATAGGTCATGCCAAACTAACCTTATTTGTTTCTTTGAGGAGGTAAGTAGGAATTTAGACCAGGGTAAAGCAGTTGATGTGGTCTACTTAGATTTTGCAAAGGCTTTTCATACAGTTTCACACAAGAGGTTGGTGTACAAAATAAAGCAAATTGGACTCCGTAAAAATATATGCACCTGGATTGAAAACTGGTTAAAGGACAGACAACAGAGGGCTGTCATAAATGGAACTTTTTCAGGTTGGGCTAAGGTCATGAGTGGAGTACCTCAGATATCGGTACTGGGACCCCTGCTTTTTAACTTGTTTATTAATGACCTAGAGGTTGACATTGAGAGCAAAGTCCATCTTTGCTGATGATACTAAACTGTGTAAGGTAGTAGAATCAGAGCAGGATGTAATTTCTCTCCAGAAGGACGGAGAGATGGGAAACTTGGGCAGGTAAATGGCAGATGAGGTTTAATACAGATCAATGTAAGGTTATGCATTTGGGAAGCAAGAATAAACAGGCGATTTACAAATTAAATGGGGATAAATTGGGGGAATCCTTGACAGAGAAGGATTCAGGCGTGCTTCTGGACAGCAGGCTTAGCAATAGTGCCCAAAGTCATGCCGTAGCTGCAAAGGCAAACCCGATCTTATCTTGTATTAAAATGGACAATAGATGGAAGGGAAGTAAACATAATTATGCCCCTTTACAAAGCATTAGTAAGACCACACCTTGAATATGGAGTACAATTTTGGGCATAACTCCTGAGAAAAGACATTATGGAACTAGAGAGAGTGCAGAGAAGAGCCACCAAATTAATGAAGGGGAAGGACAATCTAACTTATGAGGAGAGGCTAGCTAAATTAGATTTATTTACATTAGAAAAGAGGCGTCTAAGAGGGGATATGATAACTATATACAAATATATTCGGGGACAGTACAAGAAGCTTTCAAAAGAATTATTCATCCCAATTGCAGTACTAAGAATTCAGGCAATCCCTTAAGATTGGAGGAAAGGAGATTTCACCAGCAACAAAGGAAAGGGTTCTTTACAGCAAGAGCAGTTAAAATGTGGAATTCATTACCCATGGAGACTGTGATGGCAGATACAATAGATTTGTTCAAAAAAAGGTTGGACATCTTTTTAGATAGGAAAGGTATACAGGGATATACCAAATAAGTATACCTGGGAAGGATGTTGATCCAGGGAGTAATCCGATTGCCAAATCTTGGAGTCAGGAAGGAATTTATTTTCCCCTCATGAGATATCATTGGATGATATAACACTGGGGTTTTTTGTTTGCCTTCCTCTGGATCAATAAGTAAGTATAGCTATAGGATGAAGTATCTGTTGACTAAATTTAGCATAGGTTGAACTTGATGGACGCATGTCTTTTTTCAACCTCATTTACTATGTAACCCAGTGGCTAACTTGCTTAAGAGAAATTGTGGATGGCGGATATGAGGCGGCGTAGGACGGGTTGGGGTGGGGGGTATGTAGGGGTTCGACAGGTGATGGGAAGATATAGTGGACAAGGCGTAGGGTGAGATATTGGGTAGAGCTATGGTGTAGGGGGGCACACAGGCAGGAGAGATGTAGGGGACACATGGGCGATGAATGTTTAATTAATAACCATTAAGATCTGCTATGTCGGTGTATGTTACGCCGGTACAGCTAGAGCAGTCAAACTATTGTTAGAAATTGAAAAAAAAAAATATTTAGAACTCTCCCTATGTTGAGTTGCATGGGACCAGATGTACCAGGCAGTGCTTCCAATAAGACACCCTCTACCTTCTGGCCACCGATACCACCTCTCAGTTAATATAGCTAATAACGGAAGACCCACTAAGCCCCAGTGCCGGGTATCGCACCCCGATCCTGCATTAACGGCTATTCAAATCAATGGCAGTTAACACCAGATCCGGGTGCGATAGGCAGCGTCGGAACTTCGTAAATACCAGCGGTAGTGCCACTTTCACACGTCCCGTGCATGCCGGCTGTATTATTTTGCCGTCTAATTTAACTACTTTGTATCTGTGATGCAGTTCTGTACGTTACCGTGACTTCTGCAAAGGCTGCAAACGATCTGTAGTTACCTCGAGGAGCCCGACAGCTATGGAAAGGGCAGCTCCTGATGACCGCAGAGGTCTCTTTCCTTGTGGCACGGGCCACGGATCCCGCTGAAGCTCTCCCAAAAGATCAGTGAGGTTCATATCGATCTTCTGCACTGGCTGCAAGAATCTGCAGGGTGAGAACACTGAGGGTGTAAGGTCCGGACTTGCCGTGCATGGAAACCACTGGCAAGTCTGCCCTACGCGTTCTGCTGCACGGGTGGCCAACTCCAGTCCTCAAGGGCCACCAACAGGTCAGGTTTTCAGGATATCCCTGCTTCAGCACAGGTGGTGCAGTCAATGACTCAATAGCCGAGGGGTGGCCAACTCCAGTTCTCAAGGGCCATTAATGGGTCAGGTTTTCAGGATATCTCTGCTTCAGCATAAGTGGCTCAGTCGAAGACTGAGCCACTGATTGAGCCCCCTGTGCTGAAGCAGGGGATATCCTTAACCTGACCTGTTGGTGTCCCTTGAGGACTGGAGTTGGCCGCCCTCGTTCCACAGACTGTTCATTCTATTATTATAACACCTACTGGACTTCACAATAACGTACGGGATCAGGATAATCAGCAATTAATTGTGGCTCAGCAAAATGTGAGGAAGTGGCCAGTAGAACCTGGAAAACTGATTTGTTAAAAAAATTACACAAAGACAGGGTTGCATTTTGAACATGTCTCTTAGTGTCAATCTATAAGGCTATTTCACCCGGCAAAACGTCAGGCAAGTCTCAAGTGAAGTAAAACCCTCAGGCAGAAATTCACCAAGACGCGATACAGGAAATTAAACCCCAATCAAATGCTTTTTAAGTAAATGATGGAGGCATGATTATGTCACATCGCGACTTACTGAATCTCGGCCTCAGTCTGTTTATTTTAAAACCTACATTTTACAGAAATGTATAATATATATATATATACAGTGTTCGACAAACCTATACATTTGCACGCCCCGGGCGAGTGGATTTAACATCGTGGCGAGCTACTATTGGCCCAAGCAGCACACGTGTGGTACTAGGTGGCGAATAGATTTTTTTGTTCGGCGAGTAGATTTTTTTGGTGATTTGTCGACCACTATATATATATATATATATATATATATATATATATATATATATATATATATATACATATATACATACACACAAATATAGCTGTATGCTCATCTGCATGTCTTAGGCAGGTCTGCAACCCCGCCTTTCCCCATTATCACCCAGCATACAGCACTTCCACTGCAGCAAGGGATTCTGGGAAATGACATGCAAATGAGCACACAGTGTCACTTTTTGCCTCAATAACCATTTTTAACATGGTTCCCTACAGGCTTAAGCTTGCTGCATGGTCACAGCTTTGAGCACAGCCAGGGTTAAGGTGCATACCCAGAAAACCACCCACAGACAGCTGTTTCGACCTTTTTTTTTTTTTTTTTTTTTAAATGTTTTATTCATATTCCAGTTTTATATACAAAAGTAACATTTTTGAAAATAATAAACCGTCCCAAACATTACAAAAAACCCATACATTTCATAATATCATAATTTCATCCTATCCTTACAAGTTACCACTTATCTAAAGAGAAAATAACATCTCAAAAAAACCTTACACCCTCCCTGCCTTTCCTAAAATTGCTTTTTTGTTTTTTCTCATATTATCAAACACTTCTTCTGTTTTGTCCCTTTTCCAGTTCAGTATAGATTGTAAATATTTCATCACTGTTTCGGGCGACGCTCCTGGATTATTCTGCTTAATACTGGCAATCCAAAAATCTGACTCCCCCACTTTTTCCTCAACCTCAGCTATTTTCTGCCTTAAATCTCTTTCCCCTAGTGTTTCTTCCGGCCCACTAGGTCCTGCCCCTCCTCTTACCTTACTTTCTGATACTGCCCCCAATACCTTACTTTCTGATACTGCCCCCAATACCTTACTTTCTGATACTGCCCCCAATACCTTACTTTCTGATACTGCCCCCAATACCTTACTTTCTGATACTTTGACCTCAACTCCTGAGTCCTGGATTTGTTTTGGTTTTCTCTCTCTTAGCGCTGTCCTTGCCCCTATTTCTCCTTCGCTCTCACTTCTGCTTGTCCCCCCTACCATACGCTTTGGTGTTCCTGTCTTTTCTTTTGACTCCTTTTCCTTAACTCCACTAATTCCTGCATTCACCTCCTTCTCCCTCTTTTCTTTATCTATCTCAACCACTTTCCGTTTGAGTACCTCCTCTGTTTCTTGCGCTTCCCTATCTAACTCCTTTTTTCCCTCTTTCCCTTTGCTCACGGTCAGTTCCTCTTCCCCACTCCCGTCAAAACTGGCCGGATCCAGCGCACAAACCTTTGCCTTCACCCCCCTATCTTGCCGTTGCTCACTCTTCCCCTCCCCTTCACCTGTACAAACAATGTCACTTTGTAAACTGCGCTTTTGCGCCCCTTTCTTGGGTCCAGTCGTATCCATTATTTCCACTTCCACCTCCCCCTCTATTGGGCCACTTTCTACCCTTTCTTCTCTTCTTAAATCCTCCTCATACATTGCTGTTATAGCAGGATCAAGCCCTCCCTCTTGGGAACTCTCCATCTCAAAAATTCCCAGACCCTCAACTGTCTCTTCCTCTTCTTCTAGCACACTGTCCCCTTTAGCTGTCTGGGCATATGTCCTTTTAGTGCACTGCCGTGCCAAGTGTCCTTCCTCTCCGCAAAGATGGCATCTCTTAGGGACACCACAGTTGGCTGCAGTATGTCCCTCTTCCCCGCAATTTCAGGACACAATTCCCGTTTTTGTGCAACCCTCCTTCGTATGTCCATAAGTGTGGCACTGCCTGCAATATAGAGGCTGTCCCGGGTAAAACAAAAATCCTCTGTCTCCTCTGATATTAAACATGGCCAGTGGATGTGTAACTCCTCCCACACATGATGGATCCCGTCTGAACCGTACCCAGAAACGTATCTTCCCGTTGTACATGCCATACGGGTTTTTAAGTTCTTCACCTCCTCATTTCACAATACCGTTTCAAAAACGTCACAATTTCCTCTTTCCTTGCATACGGATTGTACATGTGAAGTACAAGTGGTCTCTCCTCTAGCATAAAACTTGGAATTACCTTGATGCCTTGTAAGATCGGGTCACCAGACTTCTCCTTGCACTTTTCAAAAGTGCACCAAACATCCGCTTCTTGAAAACAGGTCAGGTCATAAATCCCCTGTGCAGGGAAATCCTGAAGGCAGAAGATCCTCTCAGCGTCCAGACCAATCAATTGCTTCAGCACCTTCTCCACTATCCACTGCAGGTACACTCGACATCTCTCTGTCTCCTCGATCAGGAACCGAATGGAATTGCGCATTCCAGCTTGCGACGTCATCTCTTCTCTCCCAAGCTCAGGTGCGGCACCCCAAAAGCAGCAAGGGACTTAAGCCAGTAAAGGCGATGTCCCAGGGCAAAGGTGCCGGCCCCTCACTTCCGCATCTGCTCGCTCAGGATCACTCCTCACAGCTCAGGATGGCGTGCCCCCCCAAAAGCAGCAAGTGGCTTAAGACTCCCGAAGGAGCCGATGCCACAGGGCCAAGGGGGCACAGTCCCAGCTACACAGCATTCCCAGTAAAATCAACCCCACACTGATGAGACCCATCAAGGTCGAAACAGCTGTCTGTGGGTGGTTTTCTGGGTATGCACCTTAACCCTGGCTGTGCTCAAAGTCTGCAAACTGCTGGATCTTCCGAAATTCTTCTTTACAGGTAATCTGCTGCAGATACTCCAGGTGCTCCTCGTCTCAGGCACTCAAGTCTCACTATGGGAGAATCTCACAAGAGGGGGGGGGGGAAGGAGGAGGTGGGGGGGGGGAAATAATGGAAGGGAGCAAGATAGTGTAAAACCTTTTTAATCTAAAAAGACTATTTAAAATATATGTAATCAACTCACATTCTGTGAGACAATAACAGGCAGTAGAGAGTGTTTAGGGAGTCTCTCACACTCGTGTAGATTAGCCGGTTACCAGTCCTCTCTGCAGTCTCTGCCACTTCCGTACCACGTGATCGAGCGTGGCGTGTGACGCTGCGTGTGACGCGGCCCGGCTCTCGCGATGTTACAATCTGTCTATGCAGGTAATCAAATGCCGGAACTCCTCGTGAATAAT
>NC_134491.1:60000-140621 GCF_040206685.1 Ascaphus truei
TTACTAGGGGAAATAATACATTTATCCCACTTTCTAACACTTATATAATCTATAGTGCAAGCAAATCTCATTCGGGGTACTGGCCGGGAGTCAAAGCACGATGGCGCTATTAAAGTCAGGGGCAGGTATTACCGGTTCGGACGCGATAGCGCGGATCGCATGCTGGTGTCTCTGTATCTCTCCTAATAAATGTACCTGTTGGAAGGAGGCGGCTGCTGAACTTGCGGTCCGCGGCCCGGCTGTGCGGTCGGTGTTTTTGTAAGTGACAACATTTCCTGAAATAGAACATTTTATCTTTTAAAAACGAAAAAAAAAAAACATAGGTAAAATATCAGCTTTATAACGTGGCAGATTTATGAAATGTCATCCGCCGTTAATGATGGGGAATACGCGAGCCCAGGAATTTGCGCCTGGAACCGAGTGATGACCAATAGTGACTGGAATTGTAATCAGTTTCTAATCTTTCCGAGGGGTAACCCTGCTGCTGTGCAAGGTGCTGCAGGCGTCTCTTGCAGCAAAGGTGTTAAGGGCCAATGATGGGTATGATTAATAGGGCCAATTTAAATGCTTTGCACTTTTCTTACCACCTCATTTTGTTAGATATTGTTTAGCATATCCAGAGGAAATACAAGGATCTTTATGGGCTTTCTTCCACTTAGAGAGGCTTTGAAATTAACATGGGTTAACTCACGGAGGAAGTCAAATGTACCAGAGATAAATAAAAAATGTAAAAAAAGAGGGGGAAGTCTAGCTGCAAGTCCTAAAAATACAGTTCAACTCAGACATATCTAAGGTGCAAGAATCTTGTAACACATGGCAGATAAAAGAATACACAGGGGAAAATGGGGCCCCTGCCGGGTTCTTGTTGCAGACTAGTTTAACCATCTAAAGCAGGGGTGCTCAACCACAGTTCTCAAGCCTCCTCAACAGGTCAGGTTTTAAGGATATCCCAGCTTCAGCACAGATGGGTCAGAGGCTCCGTCGAAGGCCGAGCCTCTTATTGAGCCACCTGTGCTGGAGCAGGGACTGATCAAGCTACATGTGCTGAAACAGGGATTGATCGAGCCACCTGTGCTGAAGCAGGGATATCCTGAAAACCTGACCTGTTGGGAGGGCTTGAAGACTGGAGTTGAGCCCCCTTGATCTAGAGATAAGGACCCCATTCAGCCCTGTGTGTCCTTCCGTACCATGTGCTAACCTCAGAGACATGGATGGCAGATACAACGGGTGTGTTTAACACTTGGAAAGGAAAGGTCTGTAGGAGGTACAGTGTGCAGGGCAGGTAACAAAGATGATTGGTTTTGGGGCAACTGTAACAAGACACTGGGTATTCAGCTGCAATGCGACTACGACCACTTTGTTGCCAGCGGGTCGCAATGCGCAGTCAGCCACTGTGGCAGAAAAGGGGTTAAGACAGGAGTGGCCAACTCCAGTCCTTAAGGGCCACTAACTGGTCAGGTTTTCAGGATATCCCTGGATCAGCAGTCTTTGACTGAGCTACCTTTGCTGAAGCAGGGATATCCTGAAAACCTGACCTGTTGGTGGGCCTTGAGGGCTGGAGCTGCCCACCCCTGTGTTAAGATGAATGTTGGATAGCAATGACTTTACCATATTGTTATATATTAACCTATCACACACCGGTGGCTTGGGTGGGTGTTGGGAGGGGGGCTGTATGCAGAGCCCAGGTATCAGAACGGGCCTCCTGTGCTTTACCTGGAGCTGTTTTGCAGTTAGGTCTTTGGTCCCTCGGAACACGTAGCTCTTGGAGATGCCCTCACACCCCAACTCGTGCACCTGCACCATGCGTCCGAACGTGATCAGTCCCACCAGGGCCGTGGGGGGCAGCAGGCTGAGAGACATCTGCATAGACTCCTTCAGAGCCTGCAGGTCCTCATCCTCCATGCAAGTATCCACCACGTACAGGAAGATCAGGGGCATCTGAGGACCTCGCTGCAAGAGACAGCTCAGGGTCAGAGGATAATGAAAGAGACAGCTCGGGTCAGAGGATAATGAAAGAGACAGCTAAGGGTCAGAGGATAATGAAAGAGACAGCTCAGGGGATAATGAAAGAGACAGCTCAGGGTCAGAGGATAATGAAAGAGACAGCTCGGGGTCAGAGGATAATGAAAGAGACAGCTCGGGGTCAGAGGATAATGAAAGAGATAGCTCGGGCTCAGAGGATAATGAAAGAGATAGCTCGGGGTCAGAGGATAATGCAAGAGACTGCTCGGGTCAGAGGATAATGCAAGAGACAGCTCAGGGTCAGGGTCAGAGCTCAAGGGATTTTAAAACACTTTTTTTTTTTTTTTTAACTTTTAACATTTCCGTAGCAATCAAAAGCTTTGGCGCGTTTTTACAATCTATGGGGCTTATTCTCGTAGTTCCGAAGTTGTCATTGTTCAGAAGTCACAGAATGAAATGTGAGAAAAAAACTACTTTATTGCAATCGCATGGTTTAAACTGCGTCTATAAAAAGTGACAAACCCCACGGTTTTACAGCCAAACCGCCCGGATTGTACGCGCTTTACGTCAAACCCATATCTCAGGCTCTGGATGTAACGCGCAATACTAATTTCTCCTGGGAGGTGGCATGAAAAAGAAATGCGGTTTGCATAACTACGGGAATTGCAGTTGTAAGAAAATGCGAGTTTAAGGCTTTTTTGACAAACGATGAGATTGGCAGAGCCGGAGTGAAACTGCTTCTAAAAAAGCCTTTTCCTGCACGGGTTGGACATGCGAGAAGGGCTTACAGAATAGCAAAACATGCCAATCCCATCGGAAAGAGCTCTTCAGATACAGATTTATAGACCAAGTTCCCAGGGGCAGTTGTGGCGCGCGCCGCACACAAGGCACAGCCCTCTATGGGGCAGGCCCCAGTTAGCGACTGTGCGTGCGCACAAGCAATGGCCAAAAGACAAGGTTTTTGGTACAGCGGCCAAGCATTGGCCACGTCACAGCAGCGGTTCAGCCAATGAGGGCGAAACAGCCGCGTGATATCATGGCCACGCCACCTGCCATGCCCCCCACCATTGCAATCTTGTCTTTCCCCCTGCAGCTCAAGCACAGACCGCAGCTTGCACCCATGCACGCGTGCAGGAGCCGACACTAAAGCCGTAGCCATACACTTCGGAGCTACGAGAACAGGCCCCTATAGCTAGTTTATTTGTGGTGATATGGCTGTTCTTCAGTCTTCAAAGCCTCAGGTAATTTGCTCTTTGTTTGTCCATTGTCTGCAAAGTAATTATGACGTCATCATTAGCCAAACAGATAAACACAAGTAGTTGGTACACTTGAATTCAGCTAACCAGGAGAAAGGTGAAACATATTTATGTTTAACACAATGTAAATAGGCAAAGTAGTAACTTTAAGCGTGATTACATTTCGCTACAGAAGCCAATTACACTCATAAGTGGTTTCATTATTTTTTTTTTTACTTGCAACAATACCTAAATTGTTCTCAAGTGTCTTAGAAAACAGCCATTATTGTTGCTTACTATTACTAGCATTATCACTACTACTACAGGTTCTGTTCAAGACACGATTCCCACTGCTCTTATTACTAGTGTATATAGTATTGTGATGATTCTTATTGTTTAAAATTGTCTGATTTATTTTTATTATTGTACTGCAATTTTGAAAAATCAATAAAACTATGTGAAGGAAAGAAAACAATTATCGTGCTGAACGGGAAAGCATGACCACAGGGATTTACACCATAGTGCTAGGCAGTAGTGCACCCTACAAGTTATAACATGAAAGCTGTGCGCTGGGCAACATAAAAAACATTCCTTGCAGGGAATAAAAAGCCAGGGTTACACTGTCCCTGTGTCTCCTCACCTGGACCACATATTCAATGCTTGAAAACTGAGGCAGGAGCTCAGCAGGCTGATTCTGTTCGGAGATACCGGCGTAGGTCGGAGGAAACTGAAAGAGAGGCACACACATTTCCCAAACATTTCCCATTCTGTTACAGGCTCTTCAAATAATGGGGTGCAGTAGTAAGACTCACAGTGGTCTATCGGTTAAATACCGTTGATAGGACAGAAATAGGCCCACCATGACCGGAAAAAGCTAGGAAAAATAATAAAGTTTTATTGAAATAATTTCAAATAGTAAAGTTAAAAATATGCATATGTAAAGCCCAGAGGCACGGTTCAATGACCGTATCCAGTTATAGCCTCTTAAACCATAAACATCATGAGCATTCACGAATATATGAGACGTAAATGTGTATGTGATCATCACAGATCATAACAAGTAAATACAGAGAGTGATAAGTATCATACTATAGTCCTCACAATACAATCAAACACTGAGTAAATGTATATATATGAAAGTGTAAGACCTCATGCTGGTAATGTGTTTTGCAATATAGTAGCACTCATAGTGAGTATAGGGAACGCGCAAACAGCAGTAGTCTTGATGAATATTAATTATCACTGTGACACGGAGTTACAGTGCTCCTGGATAACCCCCTCGAGGTGCATAATAACATTGTTTTGTATGAGGGGAAGCTAGGGAACAGTGTACTTAGCTTAGTTTCAATTTAGGTGAAGCTGATGCTTGCTGCCCGTAGAAGAAACAGAAGCAGGAGCTCCAGCAACAATGTAGCTGGCACGTGTATCCGTGTAGCCGGTGCTGCGGAGTGACGTCACGTCAAAAAGTCACCTGACGTACGTTTCGCGCGAGGACTCGCTTTTTCAAAGGATGAATGCCCATGATGTTTATGGTTTAAGAGGCTATAACTGGATACGGTCATTGAACCGTGCCTCTGGGCTTTACATATGCATATTTTACATATTTTATGCTAGCCCTAACTAGGGTCATTTTTCCTCACTAGATTGCCCTCATATAGTGATTATGCTGATTATGTGTTTATGGGTAATCATCATTCATCAATGTGTGCTTGTATTGTGACTACACGCCTGTCATATATTCACACCATTATATAATATTAGTTTTGTACTTTACTTTGGCCATCCTTTGGTATCCATTTTTGTGCTACCCTGATTATGTTCCTCTAGACTCAGTACCGGTAGTTATTACTATATTATACTACCGTTTTTTTTAGATAATAGTACCACTTTACTGTGTGTAGGTACTTTTTTCTGTTGGAACTAATCTTTACATACTATAGCATATATACCATTTGGCCGTGTATAGTGTATTCTAAGGTCTTCTTCCCTACTGACTTGATGTGGAAGTTTCTTTTGGTATGTCATTAGGGGGTGGTCTTGGACCTACTTACCACGCCCCTCTATATAAACATATTTTTATTATTCATTAAATTGATTTTAATAATATTTCAACCATTTCACTAGGTCTATCTGAGTGCATTCATGAGGGAAACTGTTTGTTTTTCGTATATGACCCCTTTATCCCTTTTTGCACCGGATGGGATCTCAGATTACCTTATTACTGTTCTATCACTTCTAGCTGATGCGGGAGCTTTTTCCATTCTCTCCCCCCCTTCCCTTGCTTTACATTAATGATTGGTGCAGTTACAAAGCATAATGCACTGTGATATCTTCTGGCTGTAATAATGCATGTATCAAATGTAACAATCTAGTGTGTGTCCCGTGCAAAGCGCTCGCCCGGGAAACGCGTATAGATTGAGGAACCATAGCACTGAGCCAATGTCATTATTTATATGATTTTAGTTCCAGCGAGGTTTTCTGATAGGATCAGTATGTTTAATTTATTTATATAAACGCCCTTATCCAGGTCATTTAGTGTGTCATTTCTTCATTATGTTGAATCATTATTTATGGCGCACATCTTTAAATACCGACTTTAAAAAGGCGTATTAATTCACTGCCTGCTTGTCCAAACGCACAGAGGATTCTGTTCTTGCGATGTCCCTGAACCAGTTTGTACCTGTGATTAATAGGATTTATTAATGTTCAGATTTTTCCTGCATGAGGACATCTTAGCTCCGTATGCTGGTTCGTCAATCTATACGCTGATCTTGCTGTTACTGCAAAGTTAGTTGTTTGTGGCCGGTTTGTGGTCCGGGACAGATCCCGCAGGTATGAACGGTTTTATCTTTTACACTTTAAGGAAATGTATGAACAACCCATTGTTTGTTTTTTCCTGGATTCTTTGCAATTGGTGACAGCTATTTATTTTATAGATGAACAATTATAGACAGACGACATATCCACAAGTTTGTTACATCCTTTTATAACAGAAACTCTGAGATATCCAGGATGCACGACATTTTCCTGATTTAGCTCACCTGATTTCGTTGGTAACAGAAGTTGCAAGCCCAGAGTTTCGCCCGATAATCCACTTGGCTAAAACAGAAACAGAAAAATAAATCTACAGTATGAAGGCATTAAAAAAAAATGTATTTACTTCGCCATGAAGCGTCTATACAATATACTGTATGCAATAAAGGACTTGATAAACAAAAAAAAAAAAACCCAAAATAATAAACCGCACATCTCCCCATAATGTTTTCCGTATATTCATAAAAATGTAACTTCTTCACTGCCAGAAGACTGCAAAGCATGATTCTGCTGTGACATTACTATCCAAGTAGGATTTTATTTTTATGTACTGTAGCGCCAACAACATGGACTGTGTTTTACAAAACAAAATACAGCTTCATTACATATTTTTGCAGCAAAAGCACCAGGGCGTTACAGTAAGAGAAGGAACTATTACTACTGTAATGGTATTACTACTGTGAAGCACTATGTACACTAATGGCGCTATATAAATAAAGACATACAATACAATACAATACTACCATGGAGAGCTGTGATAACGTGACACACTGCCGTTTAATATAAGAGCCTAACCCAAGCATGCTATGAAGCATCAAGAAGTCAAATTGTGGTATGAATCATTTTATTTATATAGCGCCATCAGTGTATGCAGCGCTTTACAAAATGACAATACAAGGTAAATAAAGTATAAACCATGGGGACAAGCGCAACAGGTAAGTGACAACACACGGCAAAGGCACTACTAATAATCAGACGTCATTCTGACTGCACACAGCCAACCTGTCACGTATCTGACACTTAGGCAGAAGGAAGGGGCATTCCGTGGTGTACAAGATCAGACAAATTGGAGCAGGGTGGGGGGCTAAACTCTAGTACTCAAGGCGCCCCACACCCCCCAAACAGATCAGGTTTTTGGGATATCCCAGCTTCAGCACAGCTGGCTCAATGAGAGACACTCATTGAGGCACATGTGCTGAAGCAGGGATTGATTGACCTACCTGTGCTCAAGCAAGGACTGATTGAGCTGGGATACTTTAAAAACCTGGCCGGTTGGGGGGGCCTTGAGGACTGGAGTTGAGGACCGAGTTAGAGATTACGTTAGTGACAGGAATTTCAGGGTGCATAACCCTACCACATTTGTGCCTCATCCTTGAACCACCAACCCCTATAGAATAATTTTATAAATAACCAGTTTATTGGTGGTGCTAATCACCCTTAAAGGAACGGTTTTCTTTATATGCATCCTGTAAAAAAATGTTTTGTGATTTTCTTCAGGATCTGCTGAATTCAAGCAAAATCACCTTTGTGTGTTTATCTGTTTGACCAATGATGGCTTTCATATCTAATTACACAGATAAAGATTGTATAACCCTCCCCCGTCCCCAAGCTGCTGTTTGTCATGGAAATATTAAGGGATTTTTTTAATGCCTGTGTATCCAATGAAGCCACATTTAACCTAGACACAGCACAGCCCTTTGCAACCTATGGGGTGACTGACCCTTTAAAAAGAAAACACGGTGGTACTGTGGATGGATATATAAAACAAAGAAAGTACTAGTGCTGTGGGTGTGAAAATAAAATAGTAGTGGTACTCAGCACTGCTTGGTACAGAGGTAGCCAACGCCAGTACTCAAGAGCCACCAACAGGTCAGGTTTACAAGAAATCCCTGCTTCAGCACAGGTGGCTCAATCAGTCCCTGCTTCAGCACAGGCGGTGCAGTCAATGACTGAGCCACCTGTGCTGAAGCAGGGATTTCCTGAAAACCTGACCTGTTGGTGGCAATTGAGGACTGGAGTTGGCCATCCCTTTTTACCAGGCACCACTACTATTTTATTTTCATACCCACAGCAATACTACTTACCTTGTTTTATACATCCATCCACAGTACCACCACATTTATTTTTGCTCACCCACAGTACCACCGTGTTCATTATTGGGAATATATTGTGGCCCTTATCTTTCATCTTAATTACACACCGTTTTGACCTAATTAGACTGTAAGTATTGCTTCCTATTTACCTGTGCTTATTAAGCAACACATCTGATCACTGTATTGTATGTACAGAGCCTTCCAAACCTTACCGGCCTCTTATTCACAACCTACAACTCCTTTACACTTGTCGACGGCCATTGGTACAACCAGAGCTTTACACGGACGTACCACAAGGGATTCAGCACAGCCCGGCACGTGGTTCTGCTGCACAGTACAGGCTCATACTGAATAGGGGGCAGATCCGGCCTCTCTTTTAACGGCGTGAAGAGGGCAGCGACAGGCACCACCATCCGCGTAGCTTCCAGGCGACTCGACGGCCACACGTTCCAGCTGAACCGGACCCCGTCTCTGTCCTCGTTCTGCTGAATAAACTCCGGGAAGGTCGTCATTGTCACTCTCTTCTGCTACCCATGAAACAAGCAGAAATAAAAGGTTATCAAACCCACATTTGTTCTGACACTTTTCCCTGATTACACTATCACACGTACACCCCTACTCGCCTCTTACGCTCGACGTAAGGATGTCTCATCGTTCCACCTTTTTCCTCTACAGCCCTCTCCCGTCTTAAAGCTTTCTCACGCATCTCACTACTAGCAAAGCACTGTCTCTGTCCAGTGAGTGAGACTCAGTCCTAATGAACGAGACAGCCCTTCTAGTGAGTGAGACTAAGTCCTAATGAAAGAGAAAGCCCTCTAGTGAGTGAGACTCAGCTCTAATGAACGAGAAAGCCCTCGAGTGAGTGGGTTCACCGTGCATATAAATAAAACATCCCACGACTCACTGTGCCTCTCTCCTCACCCACTTTCTCCTCTTCTACTCTCTTTCCAGATCCTGCGATCTCACTCTCCTCACTCACACTCTCCTGTCGCTCTGTACACTCTCCTAACTTACACTTTCCTCACTCACACTCCCTCCCCCGGCCCCGCACTCACTGTCCGCTCAGCTCCCTTTCCACCGTGTGTTGCTCTCACACTCAGCCGGCCGATAGCGCAGCGCGTGACGTCACCAACATGGCGGCGCCCTGTGCCACGTCAGAGTGAGTGTGTGTGTGTGTGTGTGTGTGTGTGTGTGTGTGTGTGTGTGTGTGTGTGTGTGTGTGTGTGTGTGTGTGTGTGTGTGTGTGTGTGTGTGTGTGTGTGTGTGTGTGTGTGTGTGTGTGTGTGTGTGTGTGTGTGTGTGTGTGTGTGTGTGTGTGTGTGTGTGTGTGTTTTCTAATAGCATAAATAAATATGTCTATCTGAAGGGTATATTGGTCCGTAGCAGAATGAACAAACATGCACACTCCTGTCCTGTCCAATTACATAGTCTGTGCAAACTAACAAAAGAGAGTCAATCATCTACAATGACTCAAGTTTCATACAAAACATGCATAAGATCCACAGAGAGGGAGGGAACCCCAAAGACAGGGTCACAGAATCTCCAAAAATGGCACTCACGGTTAATGCAAAAAATATATAAATATATTTATTAAAACAATAATAACCAGTGGTGACACGTACACATTAAAACTCTAAAACATATACACAAATCGCCCAATATTAAATCACAAATAAATCTATATGAGTCAGAGAACCATAAATCCTGACAGGTAAGGGTAATGCCCCCTCAGAAGGTATGAATAGCTGTATGATAAATATACCAACAATTAACAGCAAGCATTTGGGTTGAGGTTATAATATCACTCAGCTAGAATGGTAACAAAAAATGCTACAGCTATATCTAATAATACACGGTCCCCAACACACTGTGGCAAAAATGAAAATAGTTTATTACAAAACAATCAACGTTTCAGCTCCTGTGTTGGTCCGAAACTTTGATTTGTAATAAACTATTTTCATTTCTCTTTAGTCCTGGTGTGCCCGCGCTCTAACTTTTCATGTAACATACTTCCTTAACGAAGCATCTGAGTATCTCCGCGGCTGATACTATACACCTTTTACATAAACCTTGGCCCCATGCAGACACACTTACCAGAACACCTTTCTACTGTCTCTGTACGTACCTCCTACTTACCAATTAGATTGTAAGCTCTTCGGGGCAGGGACTCCTTTCCTAAATGTCACTTTTATGTCTGAAAGCATTTCTTCCCATTATGTGTTATTGTGACGGGAGACGCACTTAATAACACATTTATATTTCGTGGATCCGGATTGAGCAGAACAAATTGAGCAAAATAAACTGAGATTTATTCCCTTGATAGGCAAACACACGACAACTGCAGAATACACTTAATAATTACACTTACGGGTAGAGGAACAGGGGGTAATGTCCAGAAAGGTGCAAAGCACCAGAAGATGGTCTTTTAAAATGCAGTCCTTTTGCAAATTGCCAAATAAATAGCCAGTCCAATCCTTCTGTGAAAGTGCAAAGTATTTTCTGGTTCTTTGGGGTTCGTTCTGGAATCCCAAGGGCTAACGAAATCCTGAAGCAGGGCAAGTTTCCTTGTTGCGATGTTTTTAACCCCTTGCGTTCTGGAATCGTAGCCGCTGTACTTAGATCTTATCCGCTTGAAGAAATCAGGTAACAACAGCAATAACAACAACAACACAGGAATGAGGGGTACAGGCCTTTTTAAGGATAAGGGCCTGTGGGGTTTACATTAACCTCATCCCATTGCCAAGGAATTATCTTACTCCTATCAGAACCTGCCAGGTCACATGGGCAAATCCTACAGCCAGCCCAGGTAACTCTGAGCATGCTCAGTAAGCAGCTTGGTAGCACTGCTAAGTAAAAAGGGACCACTCATTTCTGAGGACGCAATGTCTGGAGTTTGGTCCCAAGGTGTGAAATATCTAGGTTGAGTAACAGGATCTACTACTCAGAAACATCCTGATTAAGTGACACTGTAAGACTCTGGGGTCTTTCATTACCCCCCTCCCCCTCCCACACACATAATGCCGGTCGATTTAAAAACTGCAACAGAAAGGCACTTTATCAAAAATATATGTTTCCCTTATGACAAAGTTATAGTTTTAATATATGTGTTCTTGGGGGGTTACACTGAGGCTGCACACCAAAAATCAGGGTGCTGGCTCACTCCGTTCCTAAATTAACAGTCTTAATGGAACGGCTCCTGTTATTCAGCACTGCAGGTAGGGACAACAATGCATAGAGGGGAGAATGGTACATGGGAACAGCATATAAAATTAACCCCTTCACCCCCAATACGAAATAGGGGTAACCAGCCGAGCCCACTGCCTTTATTAATGCGCTGATTACCCCCATTTTCGCCACAGTTATTTGTATTATTTGTTATGTGTATGATTATCCTGCTTCACTGCTGTGAAGCGCTATGTACATGAAGGTCGCTATATAAATATATATATATACTGTATATATATATATATATATATATATATAAAATAAAAGGATACTGATACCGCTACATGTGTATATATATATATATATATATATATATATATATATATATATATATATATATATATATATATAAAAAGAACATGGATATTACATTGTGAACTTCAGCAATTTGTTCATCATGTAATATGCAATGTTTTTTTCAGTAGTTACCTGAAATCTGTAAAAAGAACATCTGGTTTTTAACGAAGCTGTTGATCAGAACTCAGAATCCGTGTAATATCTTTCTTCCGACCATCCACCTTGTCATTATTACTTAGCCATATATAAGATGTCACAGATTTCCATTCAACCACCACTTAACAAAAGTTATTAACAACTAGCAGCAGGGCCGGCGCAAGGGTTTCATGCGCCCTAGGTGAAACTTAAAATGTGCACCCCAAAAATAAAATAAACAGTGGCGTACAGCGGCGATTTTACAAATCCGCAGCCCTTAGGCAGTTTCCTGTGTCTGCCGTCCTGTTTCTTCAGAATCCAGCGTCAAATAACACCGCGGACGTCACCAACGTGATGTCACACGGAGCTGCATTACCATGATAACGCAACGTCATGACGTCATGACGTCATTTGACATCGCAGTCTAGGTTGCCATGGCAACGAGACACTGTGTAACGTCCGCGGCGTCATTTGACGCTCCATTTTGAAGGAAAAGCAGGGGGGGCGCAGAACAGAGGCGGCCGGGAAAGGTAAATAAGTACCTTCCCATTAGGTCCAATAGGCCAGAGAGCGTGGCAAATGCAAATGGGGGCGGACATTTTTGCCGCCCCAAAATTTTGCCACCTTAGGCCCGGGCCTAATGGGATATCTGACACTGGTGGCGTAGCTATCGGGGGTGCGACCGCACCCCAGCGTGACGGAAAATAAACATAATAGGGCGCCAAAATACCGGATAAAAAAAAAGAAAAATAATTTAAAAAAAAAGATAAATAAATAATAAAGAGGAATTTTTTTTTATTATTATTATTAATGCGCTCCTAGGGGACCTCCTTGGTTCGCCTAATGGACTGGCCAGCCCTGAAATTTCTAGCAGTCATATTATTTGTAGTTATCGTGAGTTGCAACGTTCCAGTTTCATGGAGTTTTAAATGCTTATCAAAGCAGCTGGCTTCCATTATGCCCCTTCCTTGCCAGCCATGGGACGCATGTAGTTTATAATAAGGTACAGAAAATTAAAACTGGAATGTTTTCTTCTCACCATGTTTCTGAAATGTATCTGTGTTATTAATAGGGACAGTACTTCCACTTCTCACTAAATGAAAATGGATACCGCATCCTGGTTTTGCAAATAAGATAAAATTCTTCATTCATTTGGAACTCCCCAAATGCAAACAAAAGATGGGGTTTAATCTGGTGACTTTGAAAACTCAATTGGCCCAATTATTATTATCTGTTTTCTTGCATGAATAGTTTTTCTTTGCTTTTTCCTCAGGGTGACACACTTCTCCCCTCAGTTATTAGTGCACTTGTAATAAAAGCTATACTGTATATTCTGTAGTTAGAGCCTGTTTTTGTGGGTATTATAGTTTAGCATTCAGGATCCAAAATATTCAACACATCGTCAGGTGTAAAACAATAAGTTATAGGCAGCAAAATTAATTTTGTTTTAATATATGGGGCTTTTCTTCACTTCTGGAAAGCTGCAATAAATAACATGCAGAGCCATATAGTAATAAGAGACGGAGTAATATAGTAATAACATGCAGAGCGATTTCATAACATGGATCGATATAGTAACATGCAGAGAGCTATAATAACATACTGATCGATATAGTAACATGCAGAGCGATATAATAACATGCAGAGTGATATCATAAGGCTTCGTCCAGGGTAGAAGAGAGCACGCTGGCGCTCGAACGCCGTGACGTCAGGCGTTCATGCTGATCGGGAGATTCCTGGCCAGCTAGTTGCGCGCATAGGGGGGTGCCTGTGACATCACGTGAGTGGTTCGCCCTCATTGGCGGAACCACGCACGTGACCAGGGCAAGCGCGACAAATACAAAAATATTTGTCTCAAACATTGCGCCTCTGCACACTCACATGCAGGTGCAGCATGAACCCAACTATTTAGTTTAATTGTTCTGATCGCGCGCTCGCGAGCAAGCTCTCAGCCTGAACGCGGCCTAACATGGAGTGATATCATAACATGCAGAGCTATATCATAACGAGCGTTATAGTAACATGCAGAGTGATATAATAACAAACAGAACGATATAATAACACGCAGAGCAATATAATAACATCAAGTGTGATATAATAACATGCAGTGATATCAATCCATGCAATGCGATATAATAACATACAGAGTGATATAATCACATGGAGAACAATGTAATAATACGCAAAGCGATATAATAACATACAGAACGATATAATAACACGCAGAGCAATATACAGGAATTCCCCGCATTAACGTACGCAATGGGACCGGAGCATGTATGTAAAGCGAAAATGTACTTAAAGTGAAGCACTAACTTTTATCCACTTATAGATGCATGTATTGTTCTGCAATACGTACACATATACGCGCATAACTAATGTAAATAACGCATTTGTAACAGGCTATATAGTCTCCCCGCTTGCGCACAGCTTCGGTACAGGTAGGGAGCCGGTATTGCTGTTCAGGACATGCTGACAGGCGCATGTGTGAGCTGCCATTTGCCTATTGGGCGCTATGTCCTTACTCGCGAGTGTACTTAAAGTGAGTGTCCTTAAAGCGAGGTATGCCTGTAATCACATGCAATGCGATATAATAACATGCAGAGAGATATAATAACATGCAGAGTGATATAATCCCATGCAATGTGATATAATCACGCAATGCGATATAATAACATGCAGAGCGATATAATAACATGCAGAGAGATATAATAACATGCAGAGATATAATAACATGCAGAGTGATATAATCACATGCAATGCGATATAATAACATACAGATATATAATAACATGCAGAGATATAATAACACGCAGAGATATAATAACATACAGATATATAATAATATGCTGAGCGATATAATAACATGCAGAGAGATATAATAACATGCAGAGAGATATAATAACACGCAGATATAATAACATACAGATATATAATAACATGCAGAGAGATATAATAACATGCAGAGCGATATCATAACATGCAGAGATATAATAACATGCAGAGATATAATAACATGCAGAGAGATATAATAACATGCAGAGCGATATCATAACATGCAGAGATATAATAACATGCAGAGATATAATAACATGCAGAGAGATATAATAACATGCAGAGATATAATAACATGCAGAGATATAATAACATGCAGAGAGATATAATAACATGCAGAGATATAATAATATGCAGAGATATAATAACATGCAGAGATATAATAACATGCAGAGATATAATAACATGCAGAGATATAACATGCAGAGAGATATAACATGCAGAGCGATATAATAACATGCAGAGCGATATAATAACAGGCAGAGAGATATAAAAACATGCAGAGAGATATAATAACACGCAGATATAATAACATACAGATATATAATAACATGCAGAGAGATATAATAACATGCAGAGCGATATCATAACATGCAGAGATATAATAACATGCGGAGAGATATAATAACATGCAGAGATATAATAACATGCAGAGATATAATAACATGCAGAGATATAATAACATGCAGAGAGATATAATAACATGCAGAGATATAACATGCAGAGATATAACATGCAGAGAGATATAACATGCAGAGATATAATAACATGCAGAGATATAATAACATACAGATATATAATAACATGCAGAGAGATATAATAACATGCAGAGATATAATAACATACAGATATATAATAACATGCAGAGAGATATAATAACATGCAGAGAGATATAATAACATGCAGAGATATAATAACATGCAGAGATATAATAACATGCAAAGATATAATAACATGCAGAGATATAATAACATGCAGAGATATAATAACATGCAGAGAGATATAATAACATGCAGAGATATAACATGCAGAGATATAACATGCAGAGATATAACATGCAGAGCGATATAATAACATGCAGAGCGATATAATAACAGGCAGAGAGATATATAACATACAGAGTGATATAATCACATGCAATGCGATTGATATAACAGAGTTGAAGATGTTGCTGTGTGTGTGTCTGTGTGCTCACAAGTGATATTCTTTATTGGCTATATATATAATGCAGAGAAGGGGTAAAGTATTTGTGTACAAATAATACATTCCCAGGTTTGATCCCATTCATTGATTTTTATAATAATATTTTGTTGATATACAATATATTCGGTCCCCTCCCTCCTGGTGACTGGAACACATGTGGCAGAGGCAGGAGGTGGTGACATGGGACTACACCCACCAGTCAAGATACGGCTCGGGGGAGGGCCAATCAGACGCGCCGTTACAGGTGCGTTCCATTCATAAAGTGCGTCTCACGGGCAGTGACGTCAGAGCCGCACGAGCATGGATACTGGTCCCGAGGAGCTGATGCCCCGGCTGCTGCCCGTGGGGGACTGTGACATCCTCGAGGACTTCGACCCCGCGGTGCCCCCCAGAACCCCCCAGGAGTATTTGAGGAGGGTGCAGTAAGTCATCATCCCTCTGTATTGCGCAGTCTGCGGGTTGAGTGACGTCAGAAGTGACACTATACAGGGATTTTGAGCTGCGTCTGTTACCGTATGGGCTCATTTATTAGGGGATCCCATCAAGTCTGTGTGGGATCTAATGGAGGGAGGGATCCCATCAAGTCTGCGTGGGATCTAATGGAGGGAGGGATCCCATCAAGTCTGCGTGGGATCTAATGGAGGGAGGGATCCCATAAAGTCTGTGTGGGATCTAATGGAGGGAGGGATCCCATCAAGTCTGTGTGGGATTTAGGGTTCAAACGCCCATTGCAGTTAATGGGGGCAGCAGATGCATTGTGGTTCCTAGTAAACTTGTTTATTAACTCCATCTGCTTGTTGTTAATGTCCCAGCTGCAGCTACAAATTGTTTTATATAATAATATGTGGAGTATCTGTGCAAGTAAAAAAATAAATAAATAATCCCAGTGTACAAACTTCTGAAAGAGTTAATAATGTTGCCTTGATTTAACCCCTCTGTGGTCAGCTGGGCCTGCAGTGTATTGCAGAACAAAGAAGTTAAGTGATGAGCGAGGGTTAATGGGATCCTGACTTTGTTTTTTTTTTATGCAGTGGTGTGTGTGTGTGTTTTTTTTTTTTTTTTTTAATAAATATTCATCTTGCAGGCTGGAAGCAGCGAGGTGCCCGGATGTGGTCATTGCACAGATAGACCCAAAGAAGCTGAGAAAGAAGCAGACTGTCAGCATAGCTGTGAGTAAGCACGGCTCTGTCCTCCACTTCATCTGTAGGGATTTCTAAAAGTCCCAAGCCCATCCTGAAGTATCTTGGTCATTTGTGTGACTGGTCTTTGCAGGGTATGAAACGTGCATGGGCTGAGACTTTTAGGGGGTTGTACACTGTGACATGGTTGTGTATGCATGTTGCTGATTATGTATCAAAATAGTGTGGCCAAATGAGGGTACGAAACAGCACTCCAGAGAACTTGATAGAAAAATATTTGTGTTTTATTGATGGTTCATCAATGTTTCTGTCATTAACTTGGACCTCTATCAAGGTTAAGGTCTAAATTGATGACGGTACATCGATCAATCTTCAATAAACTCTCTGACTATTTGATCTACCATGTATTCTGGAGTGCTGTTTCGGTCCCTCATTTGGGAGAATTTTTTGGATTGTTGTGCACACCTGGTTTGTGACAGACGTGCACCCGAGGTGTTTTCCACGAGTTGAGGTATGTAGTCATGGTGGGTAAAGAGGATGGTAACCCATCACTGGGTAGTGTGCAGCAAAGATGGAGGAGCCAGGTCTGTGTGTCTTGTACGGGTCCCCAAACCTGCTTCATGCTCCCCATTGTCCTATCATAGTAATTCTGCTGTAGACAAGGATTCTGGGTAGTAACATGCAAATTACTGCGCTCCTACACACTGCAAGCTGTTGATAAGGCTGGGCCCTGGTAGCATGAGTGTATGGGACAGGCACATGTTTTTTAATTGGACAAGAATGTACACATTCATTTTTTTGGGAACTTGTACCATTTCCTTTTCCAACAAGATTGGGAGGGTTTTTTACTGTGTGTTTATGTAATGACTTTTGGTGGTTAGACTTGTCAGTCTTCAAACCCACAGGCAAATGGTTGCCTTGCACTGTTCTGTTGGCAAAGTAATTAAGAAGCCATCATTGGGCACTACCAATGATTTCAATCAATACAGGTGCACAAAGGCAAACAAGGCCCGCAAAAGCACAATATTACTCTGACAATCTCCACCAGAATACATCAAACCCAGCTAACTTCTGGAAGGTTATCAACAATATATTCCAGCCTTCTAACCATCAACAACCAAGTAATATCACTAAGGGGGATATTACTCTGACAAACCCCACTGACATTGCAAATGCATTCAATGATTACTTTGTGGGATGTGCCACTAACGTATTAGCGAAACGCAGCCCAAACCACAAACCTGAATCTCATCCTGGGAGTACCCACATAGCCCCACCCCCTCCCAACACTGCCCACAATTTTCAATTTGGCCCAGTATCCGAAGAAGAGATTACACAAGCGCTCCTCAAATTAACACTAAGCAGCCAATGTGGACTTGACTTACTACAATCTAGGTTCCTACGACTTGGTGCCCCAGCCATTGCCAAACCAATTGCTTCCATAGTCAACTCTATCCTGTCTGCAGGCCATATCCCTAAGACCTGGGAAAACTGCCAGAGTTGTCGCAATCTTCAAAAGTGGGGACAAAAACACTGCCTCAAACTACAGGCCAATCTCACTTCTCCCAATTCTATCCAAAGTCATGGAAAAATGTGTCCACTCCAAATTAAGCGATTACTATACCAAGACAAATTTCCCTAGCCAATTCCAATCTGGCATTTGCCCCAAACACTCCACCGTAACTACCCTGCTAAAAGTTTGCAATGAAATCCAGTGTGGAATGGAACGGGGAAAACTCACTGGTGCAGTATTCCTAGATTTTGCAAAGGCTTTTGATACTGTTGATCATGCTATCCTGCTTAAACTCCAGAGCTCTGGAATAGGGAAACATGCTTTAAACTGGTTTCAGTCCTACCTATCAGGTAGATCCCAACAAGTGTCCATCTCAGGCTCTAACTCCAACCCCCTGGATATCACCTGTGGTGTCCCACAAGGCTCTGTTCTGGGGCCCCTACTCTTCTCAGTGTTCATCAATGATCTTCCAACAGCTTGTAAGGAAGCCTCAATACACATATATGCAGATGACACAATCCTATATGCGCACAGCCATAGCCTCTCTGACCTTCAACACATACTTCAGTCTGACTTTTTCAGACTCGAAAACTGGATTTCCCAAAACTGTTTTTAAACACTGACAAGACTGTAACAATGATATTTGGGACCAAGACTAAATTTTTAAAGCTTCCAGCGACTGAGCTCCAGATTAGAACCAATGCTAACACCACCCTAACCCCTGTCACTAGTTTTAAATACCTGGACATATGGTTTGACTCCCACTTAACATTCGGGATGCACATTGATACCCTGACAACCAAGACCTATGCCAAACTAGGGGTACTTTACAGGAACAAATCCTCCTTAAGTCTCATGGTCAGAAAGCGTATCGCACAGCAGATGCTAATGCCAATTATTGACTATGGAGACATAGTATATGGCTCAGCACCTCAAACCCACCTTAGCAAACTTGACACCCTCTACAATTCAATTTGTCGTTTTGTTCTCCAATGCAACTATAACACACATCAAAGAACTATATTGGTCATCACTTGAGTCTAGGCGCAAAGTTCACCTTTCCTGTCTTGCCTTCAAATACTTTCTGGGCAAGCTACCCAGCTATTTGAACAAGCTCCTCACCCCTACCACATGCAGCACCTATCACCTGAGATCAGACTCCAAAAGACTGTTAATGGTCCCAAGGCTCAACAAAGTATCCGGATGTTCCTCCTTCTCTTACCGTGCACCCCAAAACTGGAGCAACCTACAAGAGACTCTTACATCCACCACCAGTTTAAGTTCTTTCAAATCTAAGACTCTCACATTTTAATCTGGTCTGTAACTGTTTCATACGCCCATAATATATATTATCTTTAACCGTGCATGCAATGTCTTGTATATAATGTATACCCTGTTCATTTATGTAACTGTATTTGTAACCATGTATTATTTGTCTTAACTCTGTGCCCAGGACATACTTGAAAACGAGAGGTAACTCTCAATGTATTACTTCCTGGTAAAATATTTTATAAATAAATTAGTGAAACCGATTAACACAAGTAGCTGATATGTTTGAATTCCACTGACTCAGAGAAAAGGAAAACAATGAATTTTAACAAGGTGCAGATAAGACTGTTACTTTTTAAGGGGGATTCAATCTTTCTTAGGCTAAGGACCCGCTGCGTGCGGCCGCGCAGGCCACCAGCCCCTTACCTCCAGGTGCTGGTTGCACTTCTACACTTTATTTTTGAGCCGCTACCAGCAACTGTATGTTTATCGCAGCAAAAGTTCCTGGGAGCCCATGTAAGAAATGGACTGACAACTAAGTGACACACCCACTCATTTGCATGTCTCTACCCAGAATCCCAGTGAGCGTAAATCCCTGTATGACAATGAGCTGGTGAAAAGATTGATACTGAGACTTATCTTGACGTTGGTTAGCAGGCTTGGCATTATTTGATTAAAGGATGTAACCAAAAGTCTCCTTTGTCTTATAGATTTAGTTTTCACAATGTATAGTTATTTCCCCATTTATTGTTAGCCCAGTGGGAGGAGCGCAGGGACTCACTTTCTGTATGTCAATGATGCAGGTTTGGGAAGATTATTGGAAGTTTGTGCCTGCATTGTTATGAATGAGTGATGCTGTTAGTGCAGCTGCAGAAATGAAGTGAGGGTTTCTATCGCCCTGAGGCCGCTGTGCTGTGTCTTCCAGCTGTCGGGGTGTCACCCTGCGCCGGAAGGATATTCCCCCAGCTTCCGATGGCAGCAGCAGCAAGTGGCTCAGTTTTCTGCTGTTCGTCAGGTAACAATGAAGCCGCACTAAGAGAAGACCTGAAATGTATAGGGGATCTGATGTGTTTTTGAGGGGGGATTGCATTGAATTTGATGTTGGGAGGGGGAGATCCTATTTGTAATTTTGATCCTGTTGTATCAAGCTGCAGATTATGTTGGCGCTTTGTAAATAAACGATAATCCCCTATGCTGGGGGGGTGCCCCCCAGGGGGGGCATGAGACTTTTTGGGTGGGGGGGGGGCACGGCTCATTTACCTGGCTTCAGCCATGCGTCTCTATGGCAACGCCGTGTCAAGTGACACAGCAGGGTCATGTGACATGACGTTAAATGACCCATGGCGTCATTTGACGCCCATTGCCATGGAGATGCGTCATCAAATGACGCAGTGGGTCACGTGACATGACCCTGCGGCGTCATTTAACGCTACATTTGAGGTAAGGGGAGCACGTGATGCAGGGGGAGAGCAGATAAAGTGCCAACATATCCTGCAGCGTGGTACAATAGGGGTACAGGAGGATCAAAATGATATACAAATAAGGACAAACAGGTGCAGAGTTAATGAGAACCCTGCTCGTGAGAGCTTACAATCTAGGGCAGTGATTTTTCAACCAGGGCTCCCCAGCAGCAGCCAGGTGGTCACTGCAAACAACTCCCTCTTCTCACCCGGGTCAAACGTCTGACCAGAGGAGAGGGCTGCAGACTGGCGTGGCAACCGCAGGCCTCCTTGCCTGGAGAACGTTGGGGTTTTGGTTGAAAACCACTATTCTAGGGGATCAGGCGTATTAGAGGGGGATCACATTGGTCTGTATAGGAATGTTGGCCATGTAGCTACTGATGTTTTGACTGAGCTCTTGGGGCACAGATCCCCTTTTGTATGGTGCTCTTTCTCCCGTAGCACGTCCCTGCAATCTGAATAGTCTCTAACCTCCGGGAAATTAATCCTCGTTTTATCCGTAGAGTCTCAACAAGCACAGGAGCCACTGGAAATCTCAGCCACTGGATAGCAATGTTACGATGGTAAGTGATGTGATCTAACCACGGGGTCTTAGTGCCAGTATTAAAAGCAGTGATGCTGTGTTTCAAGGAGAACTTGCTGTTTCTGTTTTAAGAGTGAAGTTTCTCTTCCTTACCACACGTCTCCTTGGATCTCCCGTTATACGCATTAAATCTATAGGCCATAAAACTTTTCTGGAAAATGGTTTTTATGCCTATGATCTGAAGATTAGACGGGTGTAGAGGTTTAGCCAAGTTGCAGCCAGAGGGGCCTCCAACGTATTGCAGAGCAATAAGAAAATACTGATTTATAAAAATCTGTCATTTGAAGCCGGCCCATTTCATAATACACACGACTTCCCGACCGTAGAGCAAACGCAGAATAAGGAAATGTTCGCTCCATCTCTTTCCGTCCAGCCAAGCACAGAAGATGAAGAAAGCTGGAAAAAGTTCTGCCTGGGGGAGCGGTTATATTCTGATCTGGCGGCTGCACTTAACAGCCAGAGCGAAAGTCCGGGGATTGACTATATAAAGGTGAGCTGGCACAGAGATCGCCCCCTTGCATGGCACTCGGGTTCAATTCCCACCCCTCTCAATATCCGTCTCGCACCAGATCTTCTGCACGTTATAAACTGGCACGGCTTACATCCCGGAATAAATGGAAGCCTGGCATACAACTGTTATTAGAACTGTTACATAATTATTAGAGCCCTTTTAAATATAGACAGTACTTTGTAAATGTTAGTTTGTGCATGACACCATCTTGCTGTATTCGTGTATGTTTGTAAAATGGGGAAGACGTGAGAAGCCTCGTCGGTGTTTAAGGATGGGGGAGGAAAGTGATCATTAATGCTTTCACTGCCAGTGAGGGGTTGACTGCAGCATTTGCTCATTGTAATAATTTCTTTAGCAACTTGCGGTCAGGTGAGGAGCGCCTACGGAGACAGCGTGTGGCAGGCCCGGGTTCCGTGTATCTCCTCTCGCACGCGCAGTCGCCATCACGTTTACATTGTCGCTTAATGAACTTTTCTTTCCCGTCTCAGGTTGGCTTTCCACCTTTGCTGAGTATCGTCAGTCGAATGAGTCAGGTGAGGCTTGTACACTTCTGGTTGCTGCACGTGTGCGGGATGTGACCAATGAACCGCTTGTTTGTAGGGTGTAATTTGCATTTCGGATGCAAGAATAAAAAGGCGACTTACAAATTAAATGGAGATATATTGGGGGAATCCTTGATGGAGAAGGATTTAGGAGTGCTTGTAGACAGCAGGCTTAGCAATAGTGCCCAATGTCATGCAGTAGCTGCAAAGGCAAACAAGATCTTATCTTGCATCAAATGGGCAATGGATGGAAGGGAAGTAAACATAATTATGCTCCTTTACCAAGCACTAGTAAGACCACACCTTGAATATGGAGTACAATTTTGGGCACCAATCCTAAGAAAAGACATTATGGAATTAGAGAGAGTGCAGAGAAGAGCCACCAAATTAATAAAGGGGAAGGACAATCTAACTTATGATGAGAGGCTAGCTAAATTAGATTTATTTACATTAGAAAAGAGGCGTCTAAGAGGGGATATGATAACTATATACAAATATATTCAGGGACAATACAAGGAGCTTTCAAAATAACTATTCATCCCGAGGGCAGTACAAAGGACTCGGGGCCATCCCTTAAGGTTGGAGGAAAGGAAATTTCACCAGCAACAAAGGAAAGGGTTCGTTACAGTAAGGGCAGTTAAAATGTGACATTCATTACCCATGGAGACTGTGATGGCAGATACAATAGATTTGTTCAAAAAAAGGTTGGACATCTTTTTAGATGGGGAAAGGTATACAGGGATATACCAAATAAGTATACATGGGAAGGATGTTGATCCAGGGATTAATCCGATTGCCAATTCTTGGAGTCAGGAAGGAATTTATTTTTCCCCTTAATGGGGTTTTTTGTTTGCCTTCCTCTGGATCAATAAGTAAGTATAGTTATGGGATAAAGTATCTGTCTAAATTTAGCATAGGTTGAACTTGATGGACCTATGTCTTTTTTTCAACCTCATCTACTATGTAACTGTAATAATGGAGGATCTGCTTCACATTGTAAGCCATTTATTTTCCTGTGCCTCGAGGGAGCGATGGAATAACTGCCCAGTCATCACACGCACTCTTCTGTCTGCTGCCTTATGACCTTGGCCAAGCCACTTTTTTTTCCCTGTGCTCCAGGTACTGACATTAAATTGTAACCTCTTTGGGACAGGGACCAATGGCTGCCGAATTGTAGTTGCAGCACTGTGTACACTGCAAATACTGTTCGTTGTCTATAGACCGTGTTGTGTATGCAGTACAACTGCTCACTAACCTCCGAGCGCACACAGGGTGCAATGCATAGCTATGCCAAGTCCCTACTGTGTGCTGCATACCTTGTGATGGCAAAGAGATTACATGTCATATTGGTTACAGGCGGCAGTTACTCTGTAATCTGATGGTATATAGATGTTACATTTCAGAGCATTAAACTCCAGACAAGATGCATCCGACGTCTGATTCTGCAATTCTTTCATTTGTATTTTTTTAAGGCAACTGTTACGAGCGTCTTGGAATACCTTGTGAACTGGTTTGAGGAAAGAGATTTTACTTCTGAGCTGGTATGATTTTTTCTTGTATTAATTTATTACATGTTGGAAAGTTCTTTTTTTTTTTTTTTTTTATTAATTCTTTCACTGCCTTGTATGTGCTGCTTCTGTGGTTGGCATGCCATTTTTTAAGGATGTGTGTTCTTCATAGAGGGAATTGTATTTATACATAGTTTTCCACTCGTCTCCACATGCAATAAACCCACAGAAGTGGTTTGGAAAGCTCTGCACATGTGAAGAGACCTGTGAGCTTTAAGATCTGGTAAAGATAAACAAAGTTCCATAGAATACGGTGCTGCAAATGAACCGGGTACCCAGTCACAAACACAATTTCAATAAGTAAACTTGCTTGAAGAGAAGTGGTCATAAAGGTGACCTGATATCAGTGAGTACTGGTTAATCACAGGTGAAGGCTCATTGAAGAGGGGCGTGTGTATATAAGTCCTGGTAGATAATGCAGATGGGGGTAATGTATCCGTTCCACTGGTTCTTCTCCTATTTGGACTGACTCTCTAGAGCGTCGTCTGTCCCTGTGGTTTAATACCAGTGATATCCCATGCCTTGGTAAACAATAAATAGCATAAATTACTCGCATATGGTCGCCTGGTCTTCCGTTGGCGTACGTCACGTGGTGTTGGCAGATGGGTGATCCCAGCAGGGAAGAGAAAGCGGAGCGCAGCCGGGCAAAAAACAGGTAATCCGGGGCTACCGCATGGTCTGGTTGGGAGGGAGAAAAAAAATCTTTAATATGCACTCAACATGGTACAGACAGGTAAAAAGTTCCTCTTGCGCGTTTCTCGCTGTTTACAGCGTGAAACGCGTAAGGAACTTTTTACCTGTCTGTACCATGTTGTTGAGTGCATATTAAAGATTATTTTTATTTTTTTTCTCTCCACGGCTGTGCTCCGCTTTCTCTTACCTGCTGGGATCACCTATGAGCATCTGTACACTATTCTATGAAGTCTGTTTGGTGTAGTGAAAGGTATCGCAGCCTGCCGTGACTGTACCCTTGTCCAGACCCTATAACTGCATCTTGTATATGACTGTTCCCAGGGTCGGTGGCTCTATGCTCTGCTGGCATGTCTGGAGAAGCCCCTGCTGCCCGAGGCTCACTCTCTGATCCGGCAGCTGGCCCGAAGGTGCTCCGAAGTCCGAGCCATGGTGGTAAGATGCTCCCTTTATTGAACCCCTTCTGTGTCCCATGCAGTGCACCATGGCACTTCAGGAGGTCTGGGGGTGGAGGGGGGTCTGCTGAGACTTGGGAGGGGTATTTAAGTTTGTACATGGAAATCCCCTCTTACACTTAGAGAACCAATAAAAATTATTACTAATTTTGTTTTTTTGCAAGGTTAATTTAAGGAAGGCAACTAGAATGTACATTTTTTATTTATGACAGCTGTTTGTTTTATTTCCCAGGAACACAAGGAAGATGAGAGGGTCTCTGCATTAAATCTGTTCATCTGTCTGGTTGGCAGGTAACGTGGAACATGTACAACCCTTACTATAATCTACTTTATATAAAAGAGCACGGTGCGTTTCACCGATTCCTTGTCAGTCAGAAGTTCTGTAACAAGCAGGGAACTTTGGGGCGTATTAACCCTTTTCCTTGCTAGGGCAATAAGCCTCTGAATAGTCTGCAGTTTCCAACATATTTTGTTGCATTAATATATTGTGTTTGTGAGAACGAGATGGGTGTTCCTCCCTCCCACCCCATGAGGTGATGGATTCTGTCACCCTGGCTTGGGGGGTGCGCGCGTTACTCCTATCTGTGATAACTAGGGCTGTATCACACTCCTAATGCTCCGTTTGTTTTTTCTAGGTACTTTGAACAGCGGGATTTGGCGGATAACAATGATCCTTTTTGATGTGGTTTGCCCCACTGTCCCCTGCACATTGGAATCTCAGCAATACCAGGGTTTTTATCCCTTACTAAGAGTGTCCCAGTACCATACAGCAAAACATTATCCATTTCTCTTTAAACTTCATGTCAGGCAGGAGCTGGGGGTCGATGCAAAGGATTCTGTTATGGAAATGGGGTGACTGCTTCTGGGGTGTGGTTTTTTTTTTTTTCCCTCAATTTAAAAAACAAAAACAAAAAAAAAAACCCCCATTGTCCAAAGTACGAGAGAGATTAAGTGCCTAAAAGGGTTTTGGAAACCATTCTGTTATTTTTACACCTCCAATTAACCCCCTCTATGCCAGAGGGGCCTGCAATGTGTCCCTGGCACCAAAGGGGTTAAAGTGATCTGTAGCATGGGAAAACTGTGAAACTGCACTTTTTTGTATAATTTTCTTGTCAACCTTTTCAGCTGCTGTGAGTATGTGGGGCCGTCTCTGCAAACAGAGGCCAGGATCTCCTCAATAAATCCACCACAGAACAAACACTTCTAATTATGTTAGTACTGTCTTCCTGCTTTTTTAAAATACACTTTGTGCTTCCTGCAGTTATTTTTATTTTATTTTTTTTAATTGAACTAGGATAGTGCTGTTCGTGGCCCATGGACTGCAGTGGGAGTTTTGGGGGTGGTAGTGCCCCAATTGGCACTGTTGCATTTAAAGGAATTAAACCCCATTTTTTCTATCCCAGGAATAAGTCTCTTGTGATTTTAGTTTTCTTAAAATATAAAGGGCTCATTATGTAGAATGGAATGAATTCTGCAGTTTCTGTTTGCAGTCAGCTCTGATCCTTAGTAGCTATTGGGAGATTCCATGACCACTTATCATCACATGTGGAAGAGTCACTTATTGTTTGTTGGTTTTTGTGTACATAAAGGTGTTTCCTTATTTTTAGATTTGAAATGAGTCCAAGTGGTTTCTGTCACAGTAACATATTGTAGTCACATACAATGGAACATAAGTACAGGCATAACTTCTGTTCTGAAGAAACAGGCGCCCGGACTGTGTCAAAATAAACCTGGGTAGCTGTTGGTCTGCCTGTAATATTAAGAGCAATGTGTTGATTCTGCTGGCAGTGGAGGGGTTAATGCATTAAAGTCTACATTTTGGAAGTGAAACTTCTATGCTAGCAGCTACCAAATGAAAATTTGCCTGGGAGTAAATTGCCTTGTTGACGTAAGTGACATCACTGCTGGCAAAAGAGGCGGTTATGGCAGCTAGCGTAGATTCGGAGGACTCCTATGGTCGGAGCGCATGCGGTAGCACACACCAGGAATTCGGTTACTATACATATAGAAGCACAAATGGGTAAACAGGGTATGTGCCGCGCACGCAAGTTGTAAGTCAAACTGCTTTGCGGTTTGGCACTGAAATGGTAATGGTTTTTAATAATAAAAAAAAATATCAAAACACATACCATTTTTGTGACAAAACACACAGAAGTGTCACTTAAAATGCCCGTGCTCGGCACACACACACTTACTTTAATGAAGGCCAAAGCTTAGGCGTTTTACAGAGGGACTTTATTCTACTGCCTGCTTTACATTTTGTATTTTCTTTGTTTTGTAATGAGCCTGAACTGCTGCTTGTTTGAGTTAAGTTCCTTGGGAAAAGGAGGAGTTGAACCCATTTCTTAAACAGCAGTGAGTACTATACATACATAAATCTGTAATGTTAACCCAGGTGCAGCATGCGTGCCAGGTAATGAGTAACTCCTCTCATACCAGTGTGTGCATTTCCACCAGCCCAGCAGGGCAGTTATTTTGTACTCCTTTGCTTACATTTTTACGCACACACACACAGTGGAAAAGGAGTGTGATTGTTTTACAAGATCAAATGCTCAGACTAGAAATATTGTTCTATAAAGATGAATGCGTTTGATTTCCTGCTGCCAGCGCTAATTAAACTGGCAGAGGGGCGTATAAATATGCACCGTACGGTTCTTCCTCTGGCAGCGAATGTGCAAGTTCTATATGGGACCATTCTCTTGTGTAAGGCGACGTCCATGGTTTCCGCCACCACAATCAAAATGCAGTACCTCTATAGCTGCATCCATAGTAGATCAGACGGCACGAGCAAGGTTGCGTGTGCTGAATACAAATGGAGCGAGTGCGACGGGTACTTTGCGCGACAAATTGGTTTGAATTTGCTGCGTGCCGGGAGAACCAGCTCTGTGACATCACGCCCCCTCATCGCATCCAGAAATCACTCCAACTAGGGGCCCCGGAGAAGCCGCACCCACCCACCAAGAACGCAGCCTAAGAGACACACCCACCCATCACATCTGTCACTATATCCCACGTGCACGTGGCTTTCACATTTGTGCACATAGCTGAACTTCACAGGGAATATTTGATATATTCTAGGCCAATCGTATGAAACATTCTATTATTCAGTTACATGTGTCTTGCAGAAACTTACACACAATGTAAAAATCTATTTTAATAATATAAATCATGAGTGGCGGAGAGAAGGTATATCGGAGTGTTGTGGGGTTGAGAGGAGCTCATACGTTGGTCCACCCCTTTTAAAGTAGTTCTGCAACAGGAGTGTGTTACTTTGGGAAAGAATGTTACAGCAATACCGGGTGAATATTTGAGCAGCTCTGAAAATCACCCATGGTGGCCATCTTTATGGATTCCTGCGAATATGGACTTAGATCAGCAGATAACATGGAAGGATCCAGTCACACAGCCTGTGAGAACCATGGTAAAAGCAGAGACCATCGTCACTTTTTAGCCCACGGCCTGGCTGTTCTGCGTTTGCGTTTCCTGCGTGCCACAGCGGCCTGAATCGCTTTCTTAATTTGCTCCCGGTTGTTCAGCACGTTGTACCTATTCATCTCCACCAGCTGGTCGAAGTGATGCGGCTCGTAAGTGAAGTTCTTGGTTCGGTACGGGGAGTCCTTCCCTTCTAGTGCAACGTTCCCATCGGCTTTCTCCTGTTCTGTGGCACGTCCCACCCCTGTGACCGGACACAAGAGGTAGAGTTTGGGGCACCTGGGAGCAATGTATTAATATGCAAGGACACCGTGTGTCACGTCACTGCATTATATCCCAGCAGCAGGATACATTTGACCCTATTATTCCATGAACCTCTGCAGGAGCGTTACCTGGTGCTTTGTATCTGCGGAATGTGTTGTTGACCATGGGGAAGTGAAGCACTATAGGAGACCTGGGATCGTCCTCGTCCATGAACAGGTAACACTCCTTCGGGTTCTTCTCGTCCTTCTCGCTCAGGGTGATTTGGGGAAATGGGATGCCCCTCTCTCTACAGTAGTTTGTGGTGAGGTGCAGGACCTGAGGGACAGGAATGAAAGACTGAAGGACTTGCTGGGTGACAGACATGTAAACGGGGAATCCTCAATGTGCTACAAAGTCCATTCTTTCTCTGCACCACGAGGTCACCTTGTGGAGGACAGGGACAGAAGGGACACAGTGGGACAGGAGCCAGGACTGTGTAATTACGTTCCAGCCTCAGGGTCTCTCACCTCGAACGGAGCGTCCCACGAGTAGTTAAAGGACAGGATTACGTCAACGTCCCGCTCCTGCTGCAGCATGAGTGGGAAGGGAGAGTTAATAGAAAACCCTCCATCTACCAGGTAGAGGCTCTCCTCCATCGGGGTCAACTGGTTGGGGAAAGAGTCCAGGTGATTACCTGAGAGAGCACAGAGGAACTGGTGAGCGACATCACATCCACAGTGACATCCCCACAAAGCGATGTCACATCTACAGGGTGAAAGCATCCCTATGAAGTGACATCCACAGAATGACATCACCCACAGACCGACATCATACCCAGAGCAGGCAGTGAGTGACATTTTAATCTGGTCTGTAACTGTTACATACGCCCATAACACCTATTATCCCTTACTGTGCATGCAATGTCTTGTATATAATGTATAACCCTGCTTACTTAATGTAACTATGTATTTGTAACCATGTAGCTGTCATCTTAACTCTATGCCCAGGACATACTTGAAAACGAGGGGTAACTCAATGTATTACTTCCTAGTAAAACATTTTTATAAATAAATAAATTACAACACATCATTTAAAGTGACATCACACCATCAACCTCCTAGAGTGACGTCACGCTCACAGAATGACATAGCAGCCAGTGAGTGACATCACACCTACAGAGTGAGCATTACATGATAGAAAGTAATGATGCTGTAACCTGGTCTGCACATACTTTGCTGTAATCTACAGTGATTTAAGACAATAATGTCTGCACATCATTAAATTAAAACTAAATCTGATCACTTCTTTATCTAATAATAAAAAAATCACCTAACATAAAACAGATTTACATCATGAACTGACAGATTTGAGTCCACCTATAGAAAGATCCATATAATCTCCGACAAGAACCGACATCTCAACCAACATAAACAAGAGCCACGCAGCCGCCGTAACGTGTCACCTTTCCAGGCCACGAACTCCCGGACCCCCACGTAATCCTTGTAGAGGTATAGACCCTTCGTGAAGTTATACCGCTCCCCGGCCGTGAATCGTGACTTGAAGAAATCCTGGAAGATGTGAGACACCACCCCACTCGGCATCACCAGACGCGTCTCCAACCGGGACGGGTCCCTGAAGTGTAACCTCCGGCAGCCGTCTGGAACCAGAACGAGCATCTTGCACTGAGGACGTGTTATTGGGGTGGGGTAACTGCCAGAGGGGCCATCAACGCAAAGAAAACGCAGCCAACGTCCATTTTGTGAGGATCCCTCAAATATATTTTATGTTATTAACTGCCCTTCTCAATATTCACCTTTAAGACCCACCTGCTTAACGAAGCATATGAGCAGCTCCGTGGCCGATACTATACACCTCATACATCGACCGTGGCCCCCTGCAGACGCACTTACCAGAACACCTTCCTACTGTCTCTGTACGTTCTTCCTACCAATTAGATTGTAAGCTTTCGGGGACTCCTTTTCCTAAATGTTACTTTTATGTCTGAAGCACTTATTCCCATCATGTGTTTGTTTGTTATTTATATGATTGAGAAAAAGGGAGTCAAGCACAAAAATAAAGAAAAAAAACAATAAGGTAGCAAAAAGAGGTAATTTAATGACTATAAGAAGTCAATGTTGCATCCAATGTTTCGGTGCCAACATGCACCTTCATCAGGGATACAAATAATGGCAAATAACACGCTTATTTATATGATTGTCACGTGTATTACTGCTGTGAAGCACTTTGTACATTAATGGCGCTATATAAATAAAGATATACGTACTTACATACAGTAACTGCTGTAGGGTTTGACAATGCAAAATTAAAAAGAAAAGCTCATCTGATTAAATCAGATTTATTTGGTCATAGTAAATGAGATGGGGACCTTTAACCCCTTCAGTGCTTGAAAGACGAGATAAAGAACGATGGTAGTATTTCCCCTAGTTCCAGGTGGATTTGCGGAGGCACAGGGAGGACAAGATTGTAAGTGGCGTAGGCTGGAATTGAACTCACAGCCACGTGCACCTTACCCGTCTCCTTACCTATCACCTTGATAACGTCCGTCAGGGATGTGAGCCAGCGGATTCCCGTCCCAGCTGCCCGGGCCCAAATCTCATCAAGATTTGCAGCGAACACGCTACCCCAGACTCCTGCGGGGAGCAAGAGAACCCAGTAAAACCAGTGACCCCAGTGCAGAGACCCCCATTACAGACGTGCAGACCCCCATTACAGACGTGCAGACCCCCATTACAGACGTGCAGACCCCCATTACAGACGTGCAGACCCCCATGCACAGACGTGCAGACCCCCATTACAGACGTGCAGACCCCCATTACAGACGTGCAGACCCCCATTACAGACGTGCAGACCCCATGCACAGACGTGCAGACCCCCATTACAGACGTGCAGACCCCCATTACAGACGTGCAGACCCCCATTACAGACGTGCAGACCCCCATGCACAGACGTGCAGACCCCCATTACAGACGTGCAGACCCCCATGCACAGACGTGCAGACCCCATTACAGACGTGCAGACCCCCATGCACAGACGTGCAGACCCCCATGCACAGAC
The DNA here is from genome assembly GCF_040206685.1 of Ascaphus truei. Classification (NCBI taxonomy): domain Eukaryota; kingdom Metazoa; phylum Chordata; class Amphibia; order Anura; family Ascaphidae; genus Ascaphus; species Ascaphus truei. The sequence continues at coordinate 92,280 of NC_134491.1, forward strand.
GTGCAGACCCCAATTACAGACGTGCAGACCACCATTACAGACGTGCAGACCCCCATTACAGAAGCCGTATTGCTGCTGCAGAAGGGAGCTCCCCTCTGAAAGTGGCTCCGTGTGCTTCATTTACAGCAGGGGGCGCTCTACTCCAGTCCTCAAGTCCCCAAACAGGTCAGGTTTTCATGATATCCCTGCATCAGCATAGGTGGCTCAATCAGTCCCTGCTTCAGCACAGATGGCTCAATCAGAGGCTCAGTCTGATTGTGCCACCTGTGCTGAAGCTGGAATATCCTGAAAACCTGACCTGTTGGGGGGACTTGAGGACTGGAGTTGAGAACCCCGATTTACAGAACAGTCAGCAACTTTTTTTTTTTTCAAGATTGTAATTATCCTTAAAAAGGCCCAACCCTGCAGTACAGGTATAACCCCACTCCCCTCCCCCACCCCCCTCCCGCACTAAACCCCCCCTCCCCTCCCCTCCCCCACCCCTGCATTCCCCTCCCCCACTCCTCCCCTCCCCCCCTCTCCCACCCCCTCCCCCCCTCACACCCCCCTCCCGCACTCCCCTCCCCCACCCGCACTCCCCTCCCCCACCCGCACTCCCCTCCCCCACCCGCACTCCCCTCCCCCACCCGCACTCCCCTCCCCCACCCCCCTCCCCAGGCAGAACGGAGCCGGTTTCCATTCCGACTACAAAGTTACATACATGTAAAAGCCTTGCATGTGCGTGGCGAGTGTATTCACTGGTAAAGAGTTCCCCCACGCAACGTTCACACAGAACCGCTCAGTATGTATTCAGAAAGGAACCTCTGTGCAAACGCTCCCCGGATACCCGGAAATATCAGAACGAGTCAAGCGAGAGAGGAGTAAAAATGAGTCAATCTTTAAATAAAGAGCACACATCACTCAGGCCTCGGCCAGGGTGGCGCTGAGCAGGCGGGCGCGCTCACACTGGCCGTGATGAAGCACATTGTTGCAATGTGTGTGACCAGTGTGAGCAAGCGCCTGCGCGGCATTTACCTGCTTGGCGAGACAACCAAATTTGATTTGGCTGCTCGCTGATGCGTCACGTACGCGGTTCGCCCAATGAAGGCGAACCAGCTCCGTGACGTAAAGGCCGTGCCCCCTGACGCCCCCTCAAGCGCGCAACTGGCTCAAGCGCCAGCGAATGCTCTCCCGCCCTTGCCGCATGAACCATTCAGCAAACGTCACACATCCTGTTATCCTGCAGGGGAAGTGTAAAAATACAAATAATACAAAATAGAGTGGGAGAGTGGCCGACACCCCGCCCGCACGCCCGCCTCACCCTGCAGGAAGCAGATTTTGGGTTCCTGCCGTCTGCGGATCATATGCCCCATGAAGAACTCGCTGCCAAAATCTTCTGTGCGCACGAAGGCGCCATATTTCCGAAATCCAACCTCATGGGGGGTAAACTCGCACCATTCTGTGAGGGGAAAGAGTGAATGTGTCAGGGGGGCGGGTGGGATCACTGACAGTCTAACGAATTATGTTGGTTTGGTGGTGGAAATGTGTGCTGCTTCAGTGATACATTGTTTAACCGCTGCCTTGCCAGAGGGGCATACAAAGCATTGCTTAACCCCTTGCAGGCCCAGCTGGCACTGAAGGAGTTAACAGGATTCCACTCCTCTGCAGTGGTGCAGAGTATCACTGCTTTGTACTGACACTTTTATTGCCGGTATGGACATGGCAAGTTTGAGATGTAACAATATTACACTGGGATTTCTTGGGCCCTTTGGCTGCACCTGCAAAGTCCCCTCCGCTGATGTTCACTCGGACGTTGACTCCGGCGTAGATGGGATACGGGTTCTGAGCCCTGGAGACGCACGCCTGCTGGTCTGACAGCTTAACTGGGTTATCCTACAACACATGAGATATCAGATGAGGCTGTGTGAACACTCCAATACTTGATATGAATGTGTGTAAGTGCGGATGGAGGGAAATTCCGTCTGGTGTGTGTGTGTGTGTGTGTGTGTGTGTGTGTGTGTGTGTGTGTGTGTGTGTGTGTGTGTGTGTGTGTGTGTGTGTGTGTGTGTGTGTGTGTGTGTGAGTCTGCTCTGTGTGCATCAGTGTATTTGTGTGTGTGTGAGTCAGTCTGCTCTGTGTATGTTACATAGTTACATAGTAGATGAGGTTGAAAAAAGACGTAGGTCCATCAAGTTCAATCGATGCTAAATTTAGACAACAGATACTTTATCCTATATCTATACTTACTCATTGATCCAGGGGAAGGCAAACAAAAAACCCCAGTGTCATATCATCATATGATATCTCATAAGGGGAAAAATAAATTCCTTCCTGACTCCAAGAATTGGCAATCGGATTACTCCCTGGATCAACATCCTTCCCATGTATACTTATTTGGTATATCCCTGTATACCTTTCCCATCTAAAAAGATGTCCAACCTTTTTTTGAACAAATCTATTGTATCTGCCATCACAGTCTCTATGGGTAATGAATTCCACATTTTAACTGCCCTTACTGTAAAGAACCCTTTCCTTTGTTGCTGGTTAAATCTCCTTTCCTCCAACCTTAAGGGATGGTCCGAATCCTTAGTACTGCCCGTGGGATAAATAGTTCTTTTGAAAGCTCATTGTATTGTCCCCGAATATTTTTGTATATAGTTATCATATCCCCTCTTAGACGCCTCTTTTCTAATGTAAATAAATCTAATTTAGCTAGCCTCTCCTCATAAGTTAGATTGTCCATCCCCTTAATTAATTTGGTGGCTCTTCTCTGCACTCTCTCTAGTTCCATAATGTCTTTTCTTAGGATTGGTGCCCAAAATTGTACTCCATATTCAAGGTGTGGTCTTACTAATGCTTTGTAAAGGGGCATAATTATGTTTACTTCCCTTCCATCCATTGCCCGTTTGATGCAAGATAAGATCTTGTTTGCCTTTGCAGCTACTGCATGACTTTGGGCACTATTGCTAAGCCTGCTGTCTACAAGCACTCCTAAATCCTTCTCCATCAAGGATCCCCCCAATATATCGCCATTTAATTTGTAAGCCGCCTTTTTATTCTTGCATCTCAAATGCATAAACTTACATGTATCTGTATTAAACCTCATCTGCCATTTACCTGCCCACGTTTCCAGTCTCTCCAAGTCCTTCTGAAGAGAAATTACATCCTGCTCTGATTCTATTACCTTACACAATTAAGTATCATCAGCAAAGATGGAGACTTTGCTCTCGATGTCAACCTCAAGGTCATTAATAAACAAGTTAAAAAGCAGGCGTCCCAGTACCGATCCCTGATGTACTCCACTCACGACTTTAGCCCAACCTGAAAAAGTTCCATTTATGTCAACCCTCTGTTGTCTGTCCTTTAACCAGTTTTCAATCCAGGTGCATATATTATTACTGAGTCCAACTTTCTTTATTTTGTACACCAACCTCTTGTGTGAAACCGTATCAAAAGCCTTTGCAAAATCTACGTAGACCACATCAACTGCATTACCCTGGTCTAAATTCCTACTTGCCTCCTCAAAGAAACAAATAAGGTTAGTTTGGCATGACCTATCCTTATTTAAATCCATGCTGACTATTACTAATAATTTTGTTTTCCATTAGGTATTCCTGAATATTATACCGTATTAAACCTTCAAGTAGTTTCCCTACTATTGAAGTCAGGCTTACAGGTCTGTAATGTCCCGTTTGTGATCTAGCTCCCTTTTTAAATATAGGCACCACATCTGTATGTGTGTATCAGTATATGTGTATGCGAGTGTGTGTGTGTATCCGAGTCAATCTGCTGTGTATCAGTGTGTGTTGGGTACCTGCTGGTGTAGGAAATATTCGATGACAAGCCCCCACAGGTCGGTGAATGTGACCCTATGTCCATCCTTCTCCATGGCCACCAGCTGCTGCAGACAATGCCTCAACCGCTCCACAGAGAACGCCCCGGCCTTACTGCCTGTCACTGATTTTCGGGCCCTACCTATCGGATCCTGGAGATCTTTCTGGGACCAGTCGGGGTCCTCGTAAAGCGTGGACATGCACCTGGGGAAATGTTTGTCAAAGAGCCATCAAAAAAGCAGCAAAATTACACTTTAATACAGAAACATTAGATTGCAAGCTCTTCAGGACAGGCAATAATAGTTCTATTCACTGAAGAGTGATGCCCATGCTGTCAGTGTTCCATACAATGTGAGCGTCTCAGTACACACCACGTTGATCCAGACACTCCAGATATATATGTGACGCTGTCCAAAAGCTTCAGATCCTGCAGCCCTGCCAGGCTTCCGTAGAATGAGGTCATCGCTCGCGTCCCCCCGCCTGAGCCTAAAACCGCGATGACAGGCACCTGCAGGAGGAAATTATTGTATAATATGCTGGGTGATGAGGATAACATCAGCACAGATACCTGGAATAATGCGCAGAGGGTCTGCATTCTCATTGTCACTGTGTTACTTGGCAGGCTGAAAACGGCCTCATGTTAAACATGGCAGGGACGTAACCTTCTCATCCTCCTCCTGCCCGGGCAGCTACCAGGTTTGCATGGAATAAAAGACAGACTAGTTCAGCCTCCCACCTCTTGTGCACTGGGACCTCTCTGCAGTTGCAATGCTTCTCCCAGAGCACGGGATACCACCGCTTTCCTCTTCTCCAGGTATCCTTTCTCCCCCTCAGAAAGCTCAAAACCCAGGCGCAGGTCCGGTTCCAGAAGACTGACCTCGGAAATAAGACAGGAGAGAAATCTCAGGCAGCGCCAGCCTGGCTCTGCAATCCAACTAATGGAAAGAGCTGCACGAAAGGGCCAGTCCCACGAACAGGGTCCAAACAACATTATTTTAAATAACTCATCTGCATAATCAGCACCGTAGAAAGATTTAATAAAGTACATTTGTCCTATTTGTATCTGGTGATAAATGACTATGTTTCTCTTTTCTACAGGGACACTGGATTTAATCATAACAGCCACTTCTGTTTATCTGTCTAACGACGGCTTCAGAATTATTTTGCAAACCACGCAGAATTTCTTCTCTTGTATAGTATCCGTCCTGTGGGGTTTTCCTTTTCCTGTACTCACCCTCTGCTTTGTATGTTTGTAATTGGAATTATTTTCTAATTTATGCAGGAATGTGTGTGAATGTGAGTGTGTGTCCCTGACCGCTGAACATCGGCCCTGCTCAGCTCACTTTCACATCTGCGTATAAACCTGCAGGGTTTTCCAGGCCTACGACTCACCTCTCTTCCGCTTTCACACTCATCTCCAGGCTGTGGCCCTGGAAAAATAATAACATTGATAATGTCAATAAATATCTTTGAAGCAGCAATCTGCTCTACACACCATCACAAAATAAATGTCTTTTTTTTCATGGCAAAGTCCCTTTGCTGCTGTATTTAGCAATCCCACCCTTTTTACATTCTGTATTGTAATTTTGGGCATACCAGTTATTCTCCCTGGGAGGTTAAAATGGCTGCTTCTATTCACACTCGTTAAGACAGCAGTGGCTGCCCTGGTAACAGCTGGAATAAAAAACGTGTCGGAATAGCTCAGCACATCACGAACTCTCAGGCTATGTTACTACCCCAGTTTTGTTTTTGGTTGGACATCACATGATGATGTTACCCCGAGTCTCTGCCTCTAGAGATAGGCGAGAGTGGGGAGCGAGTATTTGCATCTCCAAAACAGAATGGTCTCACCTTAGCGAGAGGGACGCTGACCTCTACTTCCTGTCCGTCAGGAAGTGATGAAATGCGCACGACCCCTTCGCCCACCAGAAAGGTTTGTTTGTCCAGTTCTGGAGCCAAATCATCCTTACACAACACACAGTTACATATTATTATTATGGTAAGGTTATAAAAGGCGCCATATAAATCCACATTCACATTATTAGAATTGGATTAATAGATCAAGCAGACCAATCTTCTTAGTTTTGTTTTGAATTACTCTGTCACTCACCTGTCCCACTCTCAGACTCTGCTGCAGGAAGATGTCCAGTTGGGGACTCAGATCTCTATCCGTGTGGAATACAAACGGAGTCCCTTGTTCCTGGATTGTTGGCAGTCTGAACGGGGCACACATCTGCTTCTCGTAGGATCCAGGCATAGATAGCTTTAGGCACCGGGAGTCCCCTAGGGAGTGACGTTAATTGGGGTACTTTTATTGGGCCTGTGATATCCCCCTACCAGTTCTATTCACCAAAGTTCACAAATATTTTCCCTACACCCCTACAGATGCCAGGAACATGGAACTTTCAGAAATGGAGAGCTCTGGATTGGCTCTGATTATTGTCATGGATACAATGATACTGCCTCAGAAATACAGCTCTTTAGAATATTCCATTCAACCACAGTGTACAGGGGAAGTTTAGTCCCCTCTCAACAGTTTGGTAATGACAAGATCCTGCAAAATGTGCGTGTAATTCCCAAAGAATCAAGTAGTGAATTCCCTTCAGATTGGGGCCTCATTAATTATATCAATATTTTGATTTGTTACATTGTTGTTTAAAATCCCATTATTTCTGCGGTCATTCTGCGGGATATGCTGCTGCTCCCTCACAATAAAACGTTACAAAACGGCAATAATGAAACAGGAACATGAAGTAAATCTTGTTTATCCAATTATTATAGTATAGAATCAGCATAAATGATTTTCACATGCGTACAAATACACACAAACACAATATTACCTTTCTCCACACTTTGCTTCTCTCCTCTGTGAATTCTTCCTTCAACACACACACAGGGGTGAGCCTGGGTGAGGATTAAAATCAAAGCGTCACATTCCATCTGCAGATGTATAGATTCACATCTTCACCCTGTCACCTCCACAGCTTCAAAGGGGTTACTGGAGAGAGACCCTGTGAGTATGCGTGTATCTGTGCACGCATCTATGTGTGTGTATATCTATCTGTGTGCGCATCTTATGTGTGTACGTGTGTGTGTGTGTGTGTGTGTGTGTGTGTGTGTGTGTGTGTGTGTGTGTGTATATATATATATATATATATATATATATATATATATATATATATATATATATATATATATATATATATATATATATATACACACAGTGTTCGACAAATCACCCAAAAATCTACTCGCCCAACCAAAAAATCTACTCGCCATCTAGTCCCCCCCCCAACCCCGCCCCCAACCCCGCTTTAAAATAAAATATATAAATAAAATACATTTAATAAATTCCTAGTCAGAACAACATTTGTTTTTGACATAAATGTATTTATTGTATTACATTATACTACAATTAGTCCTTGTTACGTGTGTGTGTGTGTGTGTGTGTGTAAATGTCGGATCTAGAAATAAAAGCCAGGTGTGAATGACTAGTTTCCTGAACCCCTTAACCAGTGTCTGGACGTCCCCGCTTCACAATATCTAAAGCAGCAATCCCGCCTGGGATCTTACCTGATCCGCAGTCCCTCAATGTCCAGGTACCCTCATTCCCACAATGTTATACATTGGAGGGGAGGTGTTCCCTACCTGTCTTCTGGGTTAGTGGGGATTCTGATGTCTTCCGTGTGAAGCTTGAGTCATATCTGGAAGAAAGCAGTATAGGTTATTTTGGTGTAGTATAGGGCAGTTAAGATATATAAGGGTAAATAAGATATCCAGATCCAGAGTGTGGGAAAGAGAGAGTGTGGGAGAGAGAGAGAGAGAGTGGGTGAGAGAGAGATAGAGAGAGTGGGGGGGAGAGAGAGAGAGAGAGAGTGTGGGAGGGAGAGAGAGAGAGTGTGGGAGGGAGAGAGAGAGTGTGGGAGGGAGAGAGAGAGAGTGTGGGAGAGAGAGAGAGAGAGTGTGGGAGAGAGAGTGTGGGAGAGAGAGAGAGAGTGTGAGAGAGAGAGAGTGGGAGAGAGAGAGTGTGGGAGAGAGAGAGTGGGAGAGAGAGAGAGTGGGAGAGAGAGGGAGAGTGTGGGAGAGAGAGGGAGAGTGTGGGAGAGAGAGGGAGAGTGTGGGAGAGAGAGGGAGAGTGTGGGAGAGAGAGGGAGAGTGCGGGAGAGAGAGGGAGAGTGTGGGAGAGAGAGGGAGAGTGTGGGAGAGAGAGTGTGGGAGAGAGAGAGTGGGAGAGAAAGAGAGAGAGTGTGGGAGAGAGAGAGTGTGGGAGAGAGAGAGTGTGGGAGAGAGAGAGAGTGTGGGAGAGAGAGAGAGTGTGGGAGAGAGAGTGTGGGAGAGAGTGTGGGGGAGAGAGAGAGAGTGGGAGAGAGTGAGAGAGAGAGTGTCGGAGAGAGAGAGAGTGTGGGAGAGAGTGTGGGGGAGAGAGAGTGGGAGAGAGAGAGAGAGAGAGAGTGGGAGAGAGAGAGTGGGAGAGAGAGGGAGAGTGTGGGAGAGAGAGGGAGAGTGTGGGAGAGAGAGGGAGAGTGTGGGAGAGAGAGGGAGAGTGTGGGAGAGAGAGGGAGAGTGTGGGAGAGAGAGGGAGAGTGTGGGAGAGAGAGGGAGAGAGAGGGAGAGTGTGGGAGAGAGAGGGAGAGTGTGGGAGAGAGAGGGAGAGTGTGGGAGAGATAGGGAGAGTGTGGGAGAGTGTGGGAGAGAGGGAGAGAGAGGGAGAGTGTGCGAGAGAGAGGGAGAGTGTGGGAGAGAGAGAGTGTGGGAGAGAGAGAGAGAGAGTGTGGGAGAGAGAGAGTGCGCGAGAGAGAGAGTGTGCGAGAGAGAGAGTGTGCAAGAGAGAGAGTGTGCGAGAGAGAGAGAGAGTGTGGGAGAGAGAGAGAGTGTGGGAGAGAGAGTGTGGGAGAGAGTGTGGGGGAGAGTGAGAGAGTGGGAAAGAGTGAGAGAGAGAGTGTCGGAGAGAGAGAGAGTGTGGGGGAGAGAGAGTGTGGGGGAGAGAGAGTGGGGGGACACAGAGGGGGGAGACACAGAGGTGGGAGACACAGAGGGGGGAGACAGAGGGGGGAGACACAGAGGGGGGAGACACAGAGGGGAGAGACACAGAGGGGAGAGACACAGAGGGGAGAGAGGGTGGGTGACACACACAGAGAGAGAAGGTGTGGGTGACTGACTGGGTGGGTGGGTGACTGACTGACTGGGTGGGTGACTGACTGGGTGGGTGACTGACTGACTGGGTGGGTGACTGACTGGGTGGGTGACTGACTGGGTGGGTGACTGACTGACTGGGTGGGTGACTGACTGACTGGGTGGGTGACTGACTGACTGGGTGGGTGACTGGCTGACTGGGTGGGTGACTGGCTGACTGGGTGGGTGACTGACTGACTGGGTGGGTGACTGACTGACTGGGTGGGTGACTGACTGACTGGGTGGGTGACTGACTGACTGGGTGGGTGACTGACTGGGTGGGTGACTGACTGACTGACTGGGTGACTGACTGACTGACTGACTAGGTGGGTAGGTGACTGACTGACTGGGTAGGTGACTGACTGACTGGGTAGGTGACTGACTACTTGTGGTCTCTCTCTCTCCCCCCCCTACACACACACACACACACACACTCTCTCCCCCTCCCCCTGAGTGTGAGTGGTGCTTTAAATGTTGGTGGTCTGATGACATCACTCACCCCGTATCTCCGGAGGAGATCTCTCCTCGGGGTTCCCCTGAGCCGGTGTCAGCTCAAACAGGCACCTCTCCCTCCCTCACGGAGCAGTGTCGGCCATCTTGCTCCCGACGGGGGACGGGGAGTGGGGGGAGGCACCAAGACTCGGCTCTCCAGCCTCCCAACCCCGTGCAACCACGGGAGGGGGCCAAGCACGGGAGCGAGCCAGCACGGGAGGGGGCAGCGCACGGGAGGGGGCAGCGCACGGGAGCGAACAAGCACGGGAGGGGGCAGCGCACGGGAGGGGGCAGCGCACGGGAGCGAGCAAGCACGGGAGGGGGCCAAGCATGGGAGCGAGCAAGCACGGGAGGGGGCAGCGCACGGGAGGGGGCAGCGCACGGGAGCGAGCAAGCACGGGAGGGGGCAGCGCACGAGAGCGAGCAAGCACGGGAGGGGGCAGCGCACGGGAGCGAGCAAGCACGGGAGGGGTCCAAGCACGGGAGCGAGCAAGCACGGGAGGGGGCCAAGCACGGGAGCGAGCCAGCACGGGAGGGGGCCAAGCATGGGAGCGAGCCAGCACGGGAGGGGGCCAAGCACAGGAGCGAGCAAGCACGGGAGGGGGCCAAGCACAGGAGCGAGCCAGCACGGGAGGGGGCCAAGCATGGGAGCGAGCCAGCACGGGAGGGGGCCAAGCACGGGAGGGGGCCAAGCACGGGAGCGAGCCAGCACACGGGAGGGGGCAGCGCACGGGAGGGGACAAGCACGGGAGGGGGCCAAGCACGGGAGGGGGCCAAGCACGGGAGGGGGCCAAGCACGGGAGCGAGCCAGCACGGGAGGGGGCCAAGCACGGGAGCGAGCCAGCACGGGAGGGGGCAGCGCACGGGAGGGGGCAGCGCACGGGAGCGAGCAAGCACGGGAGGGGGCAGCGCACGGGAGCGAGCAAGCACGGGAGGGGGCCAAGCATGGGAGCGAGCAAGCACGGGAGGGGGCAGCGCACGGGAGCGAGCAAGCACGGGAGGGGGCCAAGCACGGGAGCGAGCAAGCACGGGAGGGGGCCAAGCACAGGAGCGAGCCAGCACGGGAGGGGGCCAAGCATGGGAGCGAGCCAGCACGGGAGGGGGCCAAGCACGGGAGCGAGCCAGCACGGGAGGGGGCAGCGCACGGGAGGGGACAAGCACGGGAGGGGGCAGCGCACGGGAGGGGGCCAAGCACGGGAGGGGGCCAAGCACGGGAGCGAGCCAGCACGGGAGGGGGCCAAGCACGGGAGCGAGCCAGCACGGGAGGGGGCAGCGCACGGGAGGGGGCAGCGCACGGGAGCGAGCAAGCACGGGAGGGGGCAGCGCACGGGAGCGAGCAAGCACGGGAGGGGGCCAAGCATGGGAGCGAGCAAGCACGGGAGGGGGCAGCGCACGGGAGCGAGCAAGCACGGGAGGGGGCCAAGCACGGGAGCGAGCAAGCACGGGAGGGGGCAGCGCACGGGAACGAGCAAGCACGGGAGGGGGCCAAGCACGGGAGGGGGTAGCGCACGGGAGGGGGCAGCGCACGGGAGCGAGCAAGCATGGGAGGGGGCAGTGCACGGGAGCGAGCAAGCACGGGAGGGGGCCAAGCATGGGAGCGAGCAAGCACGGGAGGGGGCAGCGCACGGTAGCGAGCAAGCACGGGAGGGGGCCAAGCACGGGAGAGGGCCAAGCACGGGAGGGGGTAGCACAGGAGGGGGCAGCGCACGGGAGCGAGCAAGCACGGGAGGGGGCCAAGCACGGGAGGGGGCCAAGCACGGGAGGGGGCAGCACGGGAGGGGGCAGCACGGGAGGGGGCCAAGCACGGGAGGGGGCCAAGCACGAGGGGGCCAGCATGGGAGGAGGCAGCGCACGAGGGGGCCAGCACGGGAGGGGCCAGAACGGGAGGGGGCCAGCACGGGAGGGGGCAGCACGGACGGGAGGGGGCAGCACGGACGGGAGGGGGCAGCACGGACGGGAGGGGGCAGCACGGACGGGAGGGGGCAGCGCACGAGGAGGCCAGCACGGGAGGGGCCAGAACGGGAGGGGGCCAGCACGGGAGGGGGCAGCACGGGAGGGGCCAGAACGGGAGGGGGCCAGAACGGGAGGGGGCCAGCACGGGAGCGGGGCAAGCACGGGAGGGGGCAGCACACGAGGGGGCAGCACGGGAGCGGGGCAGCACGGGAGCGGGGCAGCGCACAGGAACGGGGCAAGCAGAGGAGCGAGGCAAGCACATGGGAGAGGGGCAGGTGCAGCACCCCACCCACGTGCACAGCCGCGCAACACAACCCCTCCCCCTATCTCCCGCATCCCAGGTGGCGGACACCCCAGGGCAGGGGGGGGAGGAGATCAGGAGGGGGAGGAGATCAGGGGGAAGGGGCTAAACCAGCGCTGCCTGCCGGCCCTCTTCCCGGCGTTAGCCCAATCAGGGATGGGGATTATGTATTTATTTTTATTTTTTTTAAAAGTTGCCGCGAGCAGGGGAATTCATAGAGCCGCAGCAACTACTCGCCAGCGGCCAAAATCCACCCGCCACGGGCGTGTATTTATAATGAATTGTCGAACACTGTATATATATATATATGTATATGTATGTATATATAAATATATATATACATATATACATATATATACACACACACACACACACACACACATATATAGATACACACACAGATAGATATATAGACATACAGAAGTACACAAAGTCACAAATAGATGTGTGTGTATATATATATATATATATATATATATATACACACACACACACACATCTATTTATGTGTCTTTGTGTACTTCTGTGTGTCTATATATCTATCTGTGTGTGCATCTATATATGTGTGTGTATACAGTGCGCTCTGCTTCTCGGCGTTCTGCTCATATGGCATTTCCCAATGTATACCCATATTTTATTTATTTATTTATAAAAATGTTTTACCAGAATGTAATACATTGATAGTTACCTCTTGTTTTCAAGTATGTCCGGGGCATAGTTAATATGACAAATAATACATGGTTACAAATACAGTTACATAAATGAACAGGGTATACATTATATACTGTACAATACATTGCATACAGTTAGAGAAGATGTATATTATAGGCGTATGTAACAGTTACAGACCAGATTAAAATGTGAGACAGCCTTAGTTTTGAAAGAACTTAAACTGGTGGTGGATGTAAGAGTCTCTGGTAGGTTGTTCCAGTTATATGGTGCATCGTAAGAGAAGGAGGAGTGGCAGGATACTTTGTTGAGCCTTGGGACCATGAACAGTCTTTTGGAGTCTGATCTCAGGTGATAGGTGCTGCATGTGGTAGGGGTGAGGAGCTTGTTCAGGTAGCTGGGTAGCTTGCCCATAAAGTATTTGAAGGCAAGACAGGAAAGGTGAACTTTGCGCCTAGACTCGAGTGATGACCAATCTAGTTCTTTGAGCATTTCGCAGTGATGTGTGTTGTAGTTGCATTGGAGAATAAAACAACAAATTGAATTGTAGAGGGTGTCAAGATTGCTAAAGTGTGATTGAGGTGCCGAGCCATATACTATGTCTCCATAGTCAATAATTGGCATTAGCATCTGCTGTGCAATACGTTTTCTGACCAGGAGACTTAGGGAGGATTTGTTCCTGGAAAGTACCCCTAGTTTGGCATAGGTCTTGGTTGTCAGGGTATCAATGTGCATCCCGAATGTTAAGTGGGAGTCAAGCCATATGCCCAGGTATTTAAAACTAGTAACAGGAGTTAGGGTGGTGTTAGTGTTGGTTCTAATGTGGAGCTCAGTCGCTGGAAGCTTTAAAAATATAGTCTTGGTCCCAAATACCATTGTTACAGTCTTGTCAGTGTTTAAAAACAGTTTGTTTTAGGAAATCCAGTTTTCGAGACTCAAAAAGTCAGACTGAAGTATGTGTTGAAGGTTAGAGAGGCTATGGCTGTGCGCATATAGGATAGTGTCATCTGCATACATGTGTATTGAGGCTTCCTGACAAGCTGTGGGGAGATCATTGATGAACACTGAGAAGAGTAGGGGCCCCAGAACAGAGCCTTGCGGGACGCCACAGGTGATATCCAGGGGGTTAGCGTTAGAGACAGAGATGGACACATGTTGGGATCTACCTGATAGGTAGGACTGAAACCAGTTTAAAGCATGCTTCCCTATTCCAGAGCTCTGGAGTTTGTTAAGCAGGATAGCATGATCAACAGTATCAAAAGCCTTTGCAAAATCTAGAAATACTGCACCAGTGAGTTGACCCCGTTCCATTCCACACTGGATTTCATTGCAAACTTTTAGCAGCGTAGTTACGATGGAGTGTTTGGGGCGAAAGCCAGATTGGAATTGGCTAGGGAAATTTGTCTTGTTATAGTAATCGCTTAATTGGGAGTGGACACATTTTTCCATGACTTTGGATAGGATTGGGAGAAGGGAGATTGGCCTGTAGTTTGAGACAGTGTTTTTGTCCCCACTTTTGAAGATTGGGACAACTCTGGCAGCTTTCCAGGTCTTAGGGATATGGCCTGCAGACAGGATAGAGTTGACTATGGAAGCAATTGGTTTGGCAATGGCTGGGGCACCAAGTCTTAAGAACCTAGATTGTAGTAAGTCAGGTCCACATTGGCTGCTTAGTTTTAGTTTGAGGAGCGCTTGTGTAATCACCTCTTCGGATACTGGGCCAAATTGAAATTTGTGGGCAGTGTTGGGAGGGGGTGGGGCTATAGGGGTATTCCCAGAATGAGGTTCACGTTTGTGGTTTGGGCTGCGTTTCGCTAATAAGTTAGTAGCACACCCCACAAAGTAATCATTGAATGCATATGCAATGTCGGTGGGGTTTGTCAGAGTAATATCGCCCTTTGTGATGTTACTTGGCTGTTGATGGTTAGAAGGCTGGAATATTCATTAGGTTCGGCGCTTGTTCCGTTTTTCCGGCGATTTTCGGCATGACGCGCTCAGCAGCTGAGTATCCGGCGGTACAGAGAAAGGGGTCGCCATGTCTGCGCATGCGCAGAACAGGGGGACTGCAAGTCTGCGCATGTGCAGAAGCCGAAAATCGCCCGTTTCGCTTTGCGGCGCCGCCAGGGAGCGGAACCCCCCGTAAAAGCGGGGCTCGCGCGTGCGTGTGTATATATATCTATATATATGTATGTCTTTGTGTACATCTGTGTATATATCTGTGTTTGCGCATCTATACATGTATAGATTACTCACCACAAGCACTCCATTGGTGATAATCTGGGTGGGAGGTTCCAGGCTGTGAGCAGAGAAAACTAAAGTTATATCTTAACCCCTTCTGCTGCCAGTTAAAGCATTAAAACATATCACACCTACTCAGTTAAAAAAAATGAAAGGAAATAAGTATGTTCTACAGCAGGGGTGCCCAAACTGGAGGGGGGGGTGCAAAAAGTTCTGGCCGGGGGAGTGCGCGAGGTCTCTGTATGTTACTTACTTTGTCAAATGAAGCCGCGTAGTCATGCACATTACATTGTGAAACGCCGGACACAAGGTAAGGGGGTGGGACGCGAGCAGGGGGGGAGCAGACGAAAAAGTTTGTGCACCCGTTCTACAGCACGTATGGAATTGGTATGCTAAATTGAACCATCGCTCGAATGTGTTAATCACAGGGGTATATAGCTTCCTTTGGGTGGGATAACATTTAGACTGGGTTTATTTATTGGGAATATCTCTGGGGATGGAAATCCCATGAGTTGCAATGTCCTGTGTGCAAGTGGCCTGTTTATAAGTGGCCTGTTTATAAGTGGCCTGTTTATAAGTGGCCTGTTTATAAGTGGCCTGTTTATAAGTGGCCTGTTTATAAGTGGCCTGTTTATAAGTGGCCTGTTTATAAGTGGCCTGTTTATAAGTGGCCCCTCCGCCCCAGGACGGCACCTGGGGTCATTGTGTTTCTAAGAACCTGCTAAATAAATACCATCTCGTTCATAAGTATAAAGTTCCTGGCGCCCGTCCTTCCTCTATCACCGCCCAGCTGCATGCACCCAGCACCCTGATAATGCAATACACTGAGGAAGCCAAATATGTAGCCCTTTTTCTGAACACCTTCTTAAGGGACTACTAGTGCTGTACTTAACCTGCGGCTCCAGGAGATATGAGCCTCCGCTAGCTGGGAGCCTGGGGTAAGGATTCTAGCGCAGCGCCTCCACCTACCCAGGATCCCCGTTACGTAAGATCGCCCTGGGCAAGAAACATACCAACAATGCGTGCAACCAAGTTTACTGTGTCTAAGTAACCACGTCTTACCCCCTACATAACATCACACATAACTTATACTATACGTTAAAGTCCTTGTACTACGCGGCTCGACCGCATCCCTAGTGGAAGTGTCCTGTACAACAGTGGCTCGGCCACGCTCTATAGAGTGTTGTCCTTGCAATAGGTTAGCTAATATACTCAGTCCGCTAGCCACTTGCTAGTGTCCTACTAGTTATTCCTAAGGCGGGATCAGCGCCTGATGACCGGTGTTGGTGCACTTGAGTTACAATTGTACCTTCCGGTCACGGCGGTGACCGGTGCCTCTTCGCAAAGGGTCTGCTGCTCCTCCTCGGATCCTCCGGACGTCGAGGTGTCCAGCCATCTGATCCCAGATGACCGTGACTGTCCACAACTCCGTGCGCTGTCCCTATCTAAGGTGACAATGCTCTCCACTATCGGGCGTCCCTACAGTACCGCAGCCTACGGTGACTCAGGGGGAAATCTCCTATGGGCTTGGGGAGTAATAGTCGGCCTATGCAGGCGGGTCACGGACCCCCTGCACTCGCACTACCTCCTCTCGCTCGGTCCCGAGCTCCTCTGCCTAGCGTGGTCGCTGCCCCCACACTTCCTGTTCCTGTTTCCAAAATCCCAGCCCTCTCATTGGCTCCTAGCGTCAGGTGCTTGCCCCAGAGCTCGCGGGAGTTGCCATCCATATCAGAGCCTTTCCTTATTGGTCCTGCGTTCGCGCGCTCCCCTTACGCAGGCGCGACCTTACGACCTTATCAGTGTCCTTAGCGATATTGCGCAACAACATGGCGGCACCCTGTATACCGTGCCGTCGCGGAACCTGCCATACATACGCAACGGGTTTTTAGCACACCCTTACACTCTCCCCCCGCAGAACCCAACGTCTCCGCTTGGGCTACATCTACATAACTTTATACACAGATCAACGCTCACAGTACATTACTGACACTCTAGATTAAATTGCACAGTTCGGTGAACATTACTACTACCGACTGTACTCTGCGGCGAGCCCACTGCTGAGCCTCATAATGGGGTGCCCCGAATTGGTCGTACGCCATCCTCATTGGAGGTTGACCAGTTCTTTGGCTTCGGCGAGGTAGCTCTTCAGCTACCTCCTCTGGAGAAGAGCAAGTTTCAGTGGGCATTCCCAATTCCGCCCTTGAGGGGTTCAACAAATCTACAAAGTCTCTCTGCGGCACAAAGCACGGGCTCTGTGGGTCTAACGGCTGGCTCACTGGAGTCAGCGTATCTGTCGTTGGACCAAGGGGCTCTTTACCCGTAGCTCCTTCGGGAGATGCCCCCGCGGCCGGAAGGCCCCTTTGAGAAGTTCCCTCCATCGGATTCTCAGAGGTGGCATTTATTACAGTCTCTAGGCCATCCTCTGTATTCCCATCTTCTCCATCTATTGAAACGGTGGGCACTTCCAATTCGTTGTCCCCTACTTGAGGTATGTGGAGCAGATGATTCCTATGCCATACTTTTACTCGGCCTTCTGAATCCTTGATGCGGTACACCGGGAGGCCAGGCATCTGTGATTCTACTTCATACACCCCATCTCTCCACCTATCAGCCAACTTGTGTTTCCCCGGAATGCCTAAATTACATAGAAGAACAGCATCCCCCGGACGAATCTCTTTATGTCTCACTTTGTGGTCATAGCGCCTCTTGTTGCCCGCATTTAATTGTGCCGCCGTCTTTTCCGCTAACTTATACGCCTGCTGTAGACTGTCTTGCAGTCTCTGTACATATCGGAAATGCGTTCTGTTGGATACCCCATCGGTAGATATCCGCAGTCGCACATCCACAGGTAGTCGCGCTTCCCTTCTGAACATCAAAAAGTAGGGGGTGTACCCGGTAGACTCGTGGCGGGTACAGTTGTATGCGTGCACCAGTGTCTCCACATGCTTGCTCCACTCTGTCTTTTGAGAGCCAGTTAGTGTCCCCAGCATGTCAAGTAGCGTGCGGTTGAACCGTTCAGGCATAGCATCCCCATCAGGGTGGTACAGAGTCGTCCGTGACTTGGCTATATTTAACAACTTCAACAGTTCCCTAATGAGAGTGCTCTCGAAGTCTCTGCCTTGATCCGAGTGTAATCGATTCGGTAACCCATAGTGCATGAAGTATTTCTCCCATAATACTCTAGCCACAGTCACTGCTCGCTGATCTTTGGTGGGGAATGCTTGGGCATATCGGGTGTAATGGTCCGTGATCACTAGTACATTACTGATGCCCCTGGAGTCTTGCTCGATGCATAAGAAGTCCATACACACCAAATCCATGGGGCCAGAGCTTTTCAAATGCGCCATGGGGGCAGCTCGAGTGGGTAAGGTTTTCCTCTGTATGCAACGGGTACACTGTCGGCAGTGAACCTCTACGGAGTCTCTCATCTTTGGCCAGTAGAACCGGTCCCGAATTAACCTGAATGTTTTGTCGACACCTAGATGGCCATGATCATCGTGTAGGGCCCGAAGGACCATATACCGCAGAATCTTGGGCAGGAATAGCTGTCGTCGGTCGGGATGATTATGGTAGGGTATGACCCGATACAGGAGGCAATTGTCCAGTTCGAATTTCCCGAACTCGTTTAACAGGAGTTTCACCAATTCTCTGGGGGCTTGCTTTCCCTTGCTGCAAAGCTTGTCGGGCTAATTCTACCACGGGGTCTTGAATTTGATACTGCACTAGCTTGTTCCAGGGAATAATCTTGTCTTCTGTAATATTCATTCCGTCCCCGCTTCGGGAAGCCCGCGGGACACCCCGGGGTTGGCACCACAATGAGTCGGCTACTCTTAGTTCCGAAAAGGCGATCTGATTGTCGACTACTGCGGCTGTAGAGCATAGCGCCCGTATACCATGCCCTGGAATCTCTTCCCACACCTCCTCATCCCGGACAGGTGGGAGCCCCGGTCTTCGTGACAAGGCATCGGCCTCCACGTTGGTGGGCCCTGGTTTATACTTGAGGTTGAAACGGTAGTTGGCCAGTGCCGCCAACCACCGGTGACCGGTCGCATCTAGTTTGGCGGACGTATTAATGTACGTCATGGGGTTATTGTCGGTCCGCACTTCAAACTGTACCCCATACAGATAGTCATGTAACTTGTCCACTACTGCCCATTTGAGGGCTAGGAATTCCAGCTTGTGCACAGGGTAGTTCTGTTCGCTGGGGGTCAAGCTTCGACTCGCGTATGCCACGGGGCGGAGCCCGGTGTCGTGTTTCTGGTGCAACACTGCTCCTAATCCGCTAAAACTGGCATCCACGTGTAGCACGTACTCGCGATCAGGGTCGGCATAGGCCAGTACCGGGGCCTGTGTTAGACTGGCTTTCAGTTTTAGGAACGCTTGTTTACAAGCCGGGGTCCACCTCTCTCCGAAAGGAGTTTGCGCTGTGACATTTTTCCGACCGGCCTCCTCAGGATAGATTTTTAACAGGTTATTCAGAAGTTTGGCTTTACTTGAGTAGCCCTCCACGAAACGTCGGTAATAGCCACAAAACCCCAGAAAGGATCGCAGCTCCTGGACATTACTGGGCCGGGGCCAATTCACTACGGCCTCGATCTTCCCTGGGTCGGTGGAAATCCCCTCAGCTGAGACAATGTGGCCCACGTATGTCACGGACGTGCGACAAAATTTGCATTTGTCCAGGGACAGCTTGAGCCCCTCCTTCTGAAGTCGATCCAATACCTTCAGTAACCGCTCCTCGTGTTCCTCCAGGGTTTTCCCGAACACTATAATGTCATCCAAGTACACTAGGCATTCTTGTGGGTTCATGTCTCCCAGGGTCTGTTCCATCAACCTCTGAAAGGTGGCTGGGACCCCGCAGATTCCTTGCGGCATGCGCGTGAACTGATAGAACCCTAGTGGACAGATGAAGGCTGTCTTCTCCTGGTCTTCCAGACCCATTGGTACTTGATAGTATCCTGACCGTAGGTCTAGTACACTGAACCATTTGCTTCCCGTCAAGGCGTTCAGTAGGTCCTCAATGCGCGGTAGGGTGTACTGGTCGGGTACCGTGCGGTTATTCAATGTTCTGTAATCTACGCATAGACGCACCGCCCCATTCTTCTTACGGACCACCACAATGGAAGAAGCATAGGGACTGTGTGATCCTTGAACAACACCAGCTTTCTCCATTTCGGCTATCAACCTCCGCACCTCTTCCACATCTCGGGGGGCTAGACGGCGGGAGCGCTCCCGGAATGGCGCAGTGTCGTTCATCCGAATAGTATGTCGGGCGCTGCGACTGCACCCCACGTCCATATCACTCGTGGAGAACACCCCTCGTCGTTCTCCTAGCTTGGTCTGCAATCTCTTTTTCCAGTCTGCCGTTAGCGGTGAGTCTCCGAAGTCAAAGGCCAATAGGGGGGCCACTGCATGAGTGGTGGCCGCCGGCCGTCCTTTCAAAGCCTTCTCTTCGGGTACTACCGGGTATATTCTGCCCAGCGGCTGCCGCCGATCGATACACATGGGGTACGGGGAGATATTCTGCACATACACCCAGGTTCTGTCCGGAATCTTCCCCGGCCACTCTCTTACGGAAGCTAATAGTTCATAGCCAAGCCGCTGATCATCCCGTGTCGTGCTCTCCAAGGAGAAGAGCTGATCTTCCAGACGTCTGTCCGGGTAGTGGCAGGCCGCGATCATCATTCTCCCTTCCCCGGGCGGGATCTTGGTCAGTCCCCACTCTTGACTGTATAGCATCCCATGCTTCTCTTCAGTCGCAATTTTACCGCAAGCCTCTTATAGGGCCGGACACGTAGCGAGGGCTAGCAGCGGGGCTTCGCCCGCTTCTTGTAGGTACATGCGGATCACTGACTGCACAATGTTGGTGTTGGTCCCCATGATTATCGGTTCGCTGTCGTGGTCTTGCGGCTCGGGACACACTAAGGCTTCCACTTCCATGGGGTGGTGCTTGCCGGTGTTCAGCTGGGGAATGTCCAGATGTACTTTTACCACTCCATCGATGGGATAATCTTCGTGGCTCAGCCCTCTCAACCGTAAGGAGTCAGCGGATAACAGCGGCAGCCGATGTAAGTGTTGGTCATAGAAGGGCCGATACACTATGGTCACCAGGGATCCCGTATCCATCAACGCCGAAGCATAGATGCCTTCAATTACTACCCGAACGATGGCAGTGGGTCCGATCCGATTGCTCGTTGAGGGCTGGGCCACGGCTCCACCGTCCTGGGGAGCGCATGGCATAGACTGAGCTGGTCGAGACGCCGTTCTCCATTGGGAGGGGCAACGCGCCCGAAGGTGTCCCATTTTCCCGCAAGTGTAACACTGGATTTGACTGAGGTAGGTGTCATTTCGGGCGGGAGGTGAGTTTCGCCCCGACACCGGGCGGTGCCGGGCAGCGGTCGCCGCCTCCGAAACCTCTTTGTCTGGGTCCCCGCTCTCCGAGGCCTCGGCTTTAGCTTCTGGCTTTTTGGTGTCCTTGTTTCCACCCGACGCCTTCTTTCCAGGGGTTAAGTCACGCCCCAGCAGTACAGTCTCATGCGCTTGTACTCGGTCCATTAGATCACTGAACGCCAAGGCTTGTCCGGGTACTAGGCAGCCGCTGACACGTACAGACACCGGATGCAGAGGCAGGAGCCCCCTCAATAGCTGGGTAGTGCGCAATCCGTCGGCATCCACCTTCGGTACCATGCCCTTTCTCACCAGGGTCCACAGATCCAGATGCAGACGTCTGAGAAAGTCGGACACCATTTCTCCCTCTTTCTGGGCCAACGCGTGAAACTTGGTCACCGAAGCATAGTCGTCCACAGGGGCTCCATAGGTCTTGGTAAGGCAGTAAAGGAGTCCCGCCGCGTCAGCGTCCGGGTGATAGTCCCGATAGCAGTGCACCATATGGGACGCTGGGGGTCGGAGACACTCCACGATACGCTGTCGACGGACGGCGTCAGTGCAGGACCATTCAGGCAGTACCTGTTCCGTGTGATCCAGCCACTCTTCAAATCCAACTTCTCCCTGAGGCGTGGGTTTGTCACCTGAGAACGCCTTTAGCTTCCGGTATTGGTGGGCCTGTGTGAAGTGATGGATGGCCTCTGCGAGCACAGGGATAGAGGCATTATCCATTAGGCTGCCCCCGGCGGGGGAGTAGGCATCTAGTCGGGGCATACTGAGTCTATTCAGGGCGGGCCTCAGGACGGACGGGGTAAATGAAGTGCCCAGGCCCATTGAAGCAGGCCACCGAGAGTGCAAACTGTTTTCAGGGGTGCGGTCGGAGCCGCTGGTGATGGCACCTAACGAGCTGGGGTACCCCCTCTGGGGGGTAGAAGCGGCCAGTGGTTCGTTGGGTTCCACTTGCACTATGGGGCAGCGTACGCCGGGGGCCTCAGGCAATAATAGTACCAAGGGCAGAGCCTCGGGGCATATGTCCTGTTCAGTGACATATAATATTTTGCGCCACAACTGGTCCTGATCATAGTAGTGGTCTTGCACTCGGGCAGTGTCCATAAGCGGGAGTTTTCTGACATGGTCTGTCACAGTGCCGAGTGAGAGAACGTCGGGGACATGCCCCAGGCTAAAAACACGTGCCAGAGGGACCTCATGCCGCTGGGCCCACTTGCGCACCTCAAGCGGCGACGGCACAGACATGGTGGAATACTTGTTGCACAATTGAGAAAAAAAATCATAGGGGCACCCCAAGTCTGATATCTCAGCAGCGCCTCCAAATGTAGCCCTTTTTCTGAACACCTTCTTAAGGGACTACTAGTGCTGTACTTAACCTGCGGCTCCAGGAGATATGAGCCTCCGCTAGCTGGGAGCCTGGGGTAAGGATTCTAGCGCAGCGCCTCCACCTACCCAGGATCCCCGTTACGTAAGATCGCCCTGGGCAAGAAACATACCAACAATGCGTGCAACCAAGTTTACTGTGTCTAAGTAACCACGTCTTACCCCCTACATAACATCACACATAACTTATACTATACGTTAAAGTCCTTGTACTACGCGGCTCGACCGCATCCCTAGTGGAAGTGTCCTGTAAAACAGTGGCTCGGCCACGCTCTATAGAGTGTTGTCCTTGCAATAGGTTAGCTAATATACTCAGTCCGCTAGCCACTTGCTAGTGTCCTACTAGAGTTATTCCTAAGGCGAGATCAGCGCCTGATGACCGGTGTTGGTGCACTTGAGTTACAATTGTACCTTCCGGTCACGGCGGTGACCGGCGCCTCTTCGCAAAGGGTCCGCTGCTCCTCCTCGGATCCTCCGGACGTCGAGGTGTCCAGCCATCTGATCCCAGATGACCGTGACTGTCCACAACTCCGTGCGCTGTCCCTATCTAAGGTGACAATGCTCTCCACTATCGGGCGTCCCTACAGTACCGCAGCCTACGGTGACTCAGGGGGAAATCTCTTATGGGCCTGGGGAGTAATAGTCGGCCTATGCAGGTGGGTCACGGACCCCCTGCACTCGCACTACCTCCTCTCACTCGGTCTCGAGCTCCTCTGCCCAGCGTGGTCGCTGCCCCCACACTTCCTGTTCCTGTTTCCAAAATCCCAGCCCTCTCATTGGCTCCTAGCGTCAGGTGCTTGCCCCAGAGCTCGCGGGAGTTGCCGTCCATATCAGAGCCTTTCCTTATTGGTCCTGCGTTCGCGCGCTCCCCTTACGCAGGCGCGACCTTACGACCTTATCAGTGTCCTTAGCGATATTGCGCAACAACATGGCGGCACCCTGTATACCGTGCCGTCACGGAACCTGCCATACACACGCAACGGGTTTTTAGCACACCCTTACACTTATATATACTATCCAATGTAAACGCCCCTGTAGCCGGGTAGGGAGGGTTACACTTTTAGTATCCGTAACAAAGCTCTATCCTCAATCTCCTCTTACCTCTCCCATCGTACTTTCAGTGTCTCTTCTGCCAACACCTCCTCCTCTATCGATCTCTCTGTGGCGGTACCCCAGGATCTCTCCTCTTTACACACTCTCTTTAGGTGACCTAATTACATTTCTTGGGTTCAAATATCACCTCTATGCTGATGACACAAATTTCCTTTCTGCCCCTGACCTTACACCTGGTATACAAACCAAAGTCTCTAAATGTCTCTCCGCTATATCATTCTGGATGGCCCTCTGCTGTCTCAAACTTAACATGTCGAAGACGGAGCTCCTCATACTTCCTCCCAAACCTGGCCCTACTGCCCCTTCTACATTACTGTTGGTAGTATTATCACACACACAGTATTACAAGCACGCTGTCTAGGAGTCACAATTGACTTCTCCCTCACATGCTCTCATATTCACAATGTAGCTAAAACCTGTTGCTTTTTCCTCCGCAATATCACAAAGATACGCCCTTTCCTCTGTTACTCTACTGCCAAAACTCTGGCTCAGACCCTCATTCTCTCCCGTCTTGACTACTGTAACCTCCTGCTGTCCGGCCTTCCTGCCTCTCACCTGTCTCCCCTACAATCTATCCTAAATGCTGCTGCTAGAATCACTTTACTCTCTCCTAAATCTGTCTCAGCATCTCCCCTGCTGAAATCCCTCTCCTGGCTTCCTATAAAATCCTGCATTCCTTACAAAATTCTCCTCCTACCTTTTAAGACTATACACTCTTCTGCCCCTCCTTAAATCTCACCCTAATATCTCACTATACCCTCCACTGCCCCTCCTACGGCCTAATTTTGCACTATACACCCGCCCAGCTCTTGCTTTCTGCTCAAGGAGGTCTTCTGTCTACCCCTTTTGTATCGAAAGCCCTCTACCACCTAAAATCTCACTCACTGCCCCACAACTCTGGAATGTCCTTCCCCTCAATATCCGACGAGCACCCTCTCTATCCACCTTTAAGACGCATCTTAAAACACACCTCTTTATGGGTAGCTCCGCTGGCTGATACTATACATCTCATATGCACTGACCCCCCTGCAGACACACTTACCAGAACACCCTCTTACTGTCTGTACATTCTCCCTACTTAATACTTACATTGTAAGCTCTTCGGGGCAGAGACTCCTTTTCTGAATGTTTACTTTTATGTATGAAGCATTTATTTCTATTAAGTCCCATGTATTCCTGCTGTAACGCGCTATGAACATGAATAGCACAATATAAATAAAGATACACATACACATGCTGCCCGTTTTTCATCCTGATCACAGACTTCATTGTAAAATCTTCCCTTGTTTCTTATTCAAGGCCAGCACTCAGCGGGGGTATTTTGAAACCCGCCGCCCCTAGGCACATAGATATGCCGGCCGTCTCCTTTCTGCCGCCCACCTCCTCCTTCCGATTCGCATCGTCGTATGACGCCGCGGATGACTCCAAAGTGATGTCACACGGCGTCTCGTTGCCATGGCAACGCGACGTCATTTCTCGCCGTGTGTCATATTGCCATGGCAACGAGACGCCATGTTGGTGACATCCGTGGCGTCATTTGACGCTGCTAATCGGAAGGAGGAGGAGGGCGGCAGAAAGGAGACAGCAAAGAGGCGCCTGGCATATGTAAGTGACTTCCCCTCAGGCCCGATAGGGCTGAGAGCGCGGCAAATGTACATGGGGGCGGACATTTTTGCCGCCCCAAAAATGTAGCTGCCCTAGGTCCGGGCTCAACGGGAAATCTGCCACTGCCAGCACTGTTATAGTATGCAGCAATACCAAGGGGAAAATATATGGCAGGTCTGTCACCTTTCCTCAATGCTAAACTCCACCTCCAGCACCTCCTTCTCCTGAGGAAACAGAACACAAGGAGATTAGACGATATAAAGTGAGGCCTTACACCTTCCCAGTAACACACAATGACTTTTAAACATGCTGTCCACATAAAACAAAAGGAAACCCAAACAAACATTTCCTCGCTTTCATCTACCCAACATCCGCTACTAATGATAAAATAAGCATTTAATCACACATTCCTTCAAGGACAGGTAATGGTGGCCATTTTATAAGCGGTTCAGCGCATAAAATAGCCCTAAAAAGAAAAGACTCCCAATAGAAAGAAGGACAATGTTTTGTTAAGAGTTTACAACACATTAAAAAAGTTATGGTGGGTAAAAAAAAAAAAAAGTGACAAAAACTGTCCACTGTACTGTAAATAAAAATCCCGCATGTGCACACTCACACGTCTCAGGCAGGTCTGCAACCTGCCCCTCCCCATTATCTCTTCGCATACCGTGCTTCCACTGCAGCCAGGGATTCTGGGTACTGTTATGCAAATGAGCACACAGTGTCACTCTTTACTTCTTATCCATTTTAACATGGGACCCCTATAAGCTTATGCCTGCCGCATTACACAGCTTTCCAGCACAGTCTGGGTTAAAGAAGTGCAAAACCAGTAACCTACTCACAGACAGCTTTTTCAACCTTTTGGGTCTCATCAGCGCGAGGTTCGCCAGCAACCAGCCTCACACCGATGAGACCCAAAAGGACGAAAAGCTGTCTGTGAGTAGGGTTACTGGCTTTGCACTTCTTTAACCCAGACTGTGCTGGAAAGCTGTGTAATGCGGCAGGCATACGCTTATAGGAGTCCCATGTTAAAATGGATAAGAAGTAAAGAGTGACACTGTATGCTCATTTGCATGTCATTTCCCAGAATCCCTGGCTGCAGTGAAAGCACGGGAAGATATAATGGGGAAGGGCAGGATTGCAGACCAGTCTGAGACGTGCGAATGTGCACACGGGGGATTTTTATTTGCTGTACACTTACTACAAGAGGTGAGTGGAAGATACAGCGCAGTAACGCGGGGAATGTCATACCTTTGGGTTGAGCTGAAACACGCGCTTAGTGATCCGTCCAGGCTTAATATTTCCCACGTCAAACACGACCGAGGAGAGCTGGTCATCAAGCATGACATCCCGGTCATACAGGGTCAGCTCGAGAATGTTCTACAAGGAGACAACACGCCACCAAACATCAGGGAATTGTTACCCAACATCAGGGAATTGTTACCCAACATCAGGGAATTGTTACCCAACATCAGGGAATTGTTACCCAACATCAGGGAATTGTTACCCAACATCAGGGAATTGTTACCCAACATCAGGGAATTGTTAACCAACATCAGGGAATTGTTATCCTACATCAGGGAATTGTTACCCAACATCGGGGAATTGTTACCCAACATCAGGGAATTGTTACCCAACATCAGGGAATTGTTACCCAACATCAGGGAATTGCTACCCAACATCAGGGAATTGTTACCCAACATCAGGGAATTGTTATCCTACATCAGGGAATTGTTACCCAACATCAGGGAATTGTTATCCTACATCAGGGAATTGTTACCCAACATCAGGGAATTGTTATCCTACATCAGGGAATTGTTACCCAACATCAGGGAATTGTTACCCAACATCAGGGAATTGTTATCCTACATCAGGGAATTGTTACCCAACATCAGGGAATTGTTATCCTACATCAGGGAATTGTTACCCAACATCAGGGAATTGTTACCCAACATCAGGGAATTGTTACCCAACATCAGGGAATTGTTACCCAACATCAGGGAATTGTTATCCTACATCAGGGAATTGTTACCCAACACCAGGGAATTGTTACCCAACACCAGGGAATTGTTACCC
Source organism: Ascaphus truei (assembly GCF_040206685.1). Taxonomy (NCBI): domain Eukaryota; kingdom Metazoa; phylum Chordata; class Amphibia; order Anura; family Ascaphidae; genus Ascaphus; species Ascaphus truei. The sequence continues at coordinate 119,487 of NC_134491.1, forward strand.
AACATCAGGGAATTGTTACCCAACATCAGGGAATTGTTATCCTACATCAGGGAATTGTTACCCAACATCAGGGAATTGTTACCCAACATCAGGGAATTGTTACCCAACATCAGGGAATTGTTACCCAACATCAGGGAATTGTTACCCAACATCAGGGAATTGTTACCCAACATCAGGGAATTGTTACCCAACATCAGGGAATTGTTACCCTACATCAGGGAATTGTTACCCTACATCAGGGAATTGTTACCCAACATCAGGGAATTGTTACCCAACATCAGGGAATTGTTACCCAACATCAGGGAATTGTTACCCAACATCAGGGAATTGTTACCCAACATCAGGGAATTGTTACCCAACATCAGGGAATTGTTACCCAACATCAGGGAATTGTTACCCAACATCAGGGAATTGTTACCCAACATCAGGGAATTGTTATCCAACATCAGGGAATTGTTATCCAACATCAGGGAATTGTTACCCAACATCAGGGAATTGTTACCCAACATCAGGGAATTGTTACCCAACATCAGGGAATTGTTATCCAACATCGGGGAATTGTTACCCAACATCGGGGAATTGTTACCCAACATCAGGGAATTGTTACCCAACATCAGGGAATTGTTACCCAACATCAGGGAATTGCTACCCAACATCAGGGAATTGTTACCCAACATCAGGGAATTGTTATCCTACATCAGGGAATTGTTACCCAACATCAGGGAATTGTTATCCTACATCAGGGAATTGTTACCCAACATCAGGGAATTGTTATCCTACATCAGGGAATTGTTACCCAACATCAGGGAATTGTTACCCAACATCAGGGAATTGTTATCCTACATCAGGGAATTGTTACCCAACATCAGGGAATTGTTATCCTACATCAGGGAATTGTTACCCAACATCAGGGAATTGTTACCCAACATCAGGGAATTGTTACCCAACATCAGGGAATTGTTACCCAACATCAGGGAATTGTTACCCAACATCAGGGAATTGTTATCCTACATCAGGGAATTGTTACCCAACACCAGGGAATTGTTACCCAACACCAGGGAATTGTTACCCAACATCAGGGAATTGTTACCCAACATCAGGGAATTGTTATCCTACATCAGGGAATTGTTACCCAACATCAGGGAATTGTTACCCAACATCAGGGAATTGTTACCCAACATCAGGGAATTGTTACCCAACATCAGGGAATTGTTACCCAACATCAGGGAATTGTTACCCAACATCAGGGAATTGTTATCCAACATCAGGGAATTGTTACCCTACATCAGGGAATTGTTACCCTACATCAGGGAATTGTTACCCAACATCAGGGAATTGTTACCCAACATCAGGGAATTGTTACCCAACATCAGGGAATTGTTATCCTACATCAGGGAATTGTTACCCAACATCAGGGAATTGTTACCCAACATCAGGGAATTGTTACCCAACATCAGGGAATTGTTACCCAACATCAGGGAATTGTTACCCAACATCAGGGAATTGTTATCCTACATCAGGGAATTGTTACCCAACATCAGGGAATTGTTACCCAACATCAGGGAATTGTTACCCAACATAAGGGAATTGTTACCCAACATCAGGGAATTGTTACCCAATATCAGGGAATTGTTACCCAACATCAGGGAATTGTTATGCTACATCAGGGAATTGTTATCCTACATCAGGGAATTGTTACCATACATCAGGGAATTGTTACCCAACATCAGGGAATTGTTACCCAACATCAGGGAATTGTTATCCAACATCAGGGAATTGTTATCCAACATCAGGGAATTGTTATCCTACATCAGGGAATTGTTACCCAACATCAGGGAATTGTTATCCTACATCAGGGAATTGTTACCCAACATCAGGGAATTGTTACCCAACATCAGGGAATTGTTATCCTACATCAGGGAATTGTTATCCTACATCAAGGAATTGTTATCCTACATCAGGGAATTGTTATCCTACATCAGGGAATTGTTACCCAACATCAGGGAATTGTTATCCTACATCAGGGAATTGTTACCCAACATCAGGGAATTGTTACCCTACATCAGGGAATTGTTACCCTACATCAGGGAATTGTTACCCAACATCAGGGAATTGTTACCCAACATCAGGGAATTGTTACCCAACATCAGGGAATTGTTATCCTACATCAGGGAATTGTTACCCAACATCAGGGAATTGTTACCCAACATCAGGGAATTGTTACCCAACATCAGGGAATTGTTACCCAACATCAGGGAATTGTTACCCAACATCAGGGAATTGTTATCCTACATCAGGGAATTGTTATCCAACATCAGGGAATTGTTACCCAACATCAGGGAATTGTTACCCAACATCAGGGAATTGTTACCCAACATCAGGGAATTGTTATCCTACATCAGGGAATTGTTACCCAACATCAGGGAATTGTTACCCAACATCAGGGAATTGTTACCCAACATCAGGGAATTGTTACCCAACATCAGGGAATTGTTACCCAACATCAGGGAATTGTTACCCAATATCAGGGAATTGTTACCCAACATCAGGGAATTGTTATGCTACATCAGGGAATTGTTATCCTACATCAGGGAATTGTTACCATACATCAGGGAATTGTTACCCAACATCAGGGAATTGTTACCCAACATCAGGGAATTGTTATCCAACATCAGGGAATTGTTATCCTACATCAGGGAATTGTTACCCAACATCAGGGAATTGTTATCCTACATCAGGGAATTGTTACCCAACATCAGGGAATTGTTACCCAACATCAGGGAATTGTTATCCTACATCAGGGAATTGTTATCCTACATCAGGGAATTGTTATCCTACATCAGGGAATTGTTATCCTACATCAGGGAATTGTTACCCAACATCAGGGAATTGTTATCCTACATCAGGGAATTGTTACCCAACATCAGGGAATTGTTATCCTACATCAGGGAATTGTTATCCTACATCAGGGAATTGTTATCCTACATCAGGGAATTGTTATCCTACATCAGGGAATTGTTACCCAACATCAGGGAATTGTTACCAAACATCAGGGAATTGTTATCCTACATCAGGGAATTGTTATCCTACATCAGGGAATTGTTATCCTACATCAGGGAATTGTTACCCAACATCGGGGAATTGTTACCCAACATCAGGGAATTGTTATCCTACATCAGGGAATTGTTATCCTACATCAGGGAATTGTTACCCAACATCAGGGAATTGTTACCCAACATCAGGGAATTGTTATCCTACATCAGGGAATTGTTATCCTACATCAGGGAATTGTTATCCTACATCAGGGAATTGTTACCCAACATCAGGGAATTGTTATCCTACATCAGGGAATTGTTACCCAACATCAGGGAATTGTTATCCTACATCAGGGAATTGTTACTCTACATAAGGCAATTGTTACCCAAGATAAGGGAATTGTTACCCAAGATAAGGGAATTGTTACCCAAGATAAGGGAACAGAGGATGCCGCCATTATTGACAGCAAAATAAAATAATATACATTACAAGAAAAAAGGGGGGGGGGGGATACGAGCACTGCAAAAAAGACACTCTGGCTAGGGCATGTGCAAAAACGTAGAAAAAGGCTTTATTGTGGCTGATACGCCATTAAAATTACATGTTCACCGTCCTCTGACGCGTTTCGTTCCCAACGGAACTTTATCAAAGAGTATTCCTTGTGTCTGCCCGACTCCTCATTTATAGCCCTAATTGTTTAATTGAAGCAGGTGGAGGGTGTTGCCCATGTATGGCATCACATGTTAAGTCATTGCATTATTGCAGTCCCATAGCTAATATGTTATTGCCTCATATATGTAATGATGTATAATTACAGCACTCAGGGGGTTAAGAAATACTGAAGAGGCATAACTATGAGTCCTCAATTTCATCTTGGTTCTAACTACAAGTTGTTGTGGCAGTATATAAGCAGCTACGATCGTACCTACACAGGCATATAACGTTGGAGTCTGGTTTCTACAGGAATATGATACAAGGAGAATACATAAGTTTAAAACAATATAGGATACTTGCAAAGAATCCATTATAAAAGACTTCCCCATAGCAGAGAAAGACACCTATTAAAATAAAATAAAATCAAATCATCAAGACTGTTAATTGAGACAGAATAAGGATATTTTAAACAGATATAAACATAAGTACAAAACAAAGAAGAAAAACATATTATAGCAAAATAAACAAATACATGAAAAAAATGAAAAAGAATAATAAGAAAAATTATTAAAAACTATTGTGGACAACAGACCCTCCTACATTATTATAACTAATTACAGATAATAATGCTCTTATCAGAGACTGTAGAGTGGAGATTTGTTATTTTATTATTTTAGAGGTGAGGAGCTACATTTAATTGCATATAGGGGTTATAGAAGAATACCTCTTACATAACCTGAAGCTACATAATTCTACTTTTATATTTTTGTTACATTTTTGCTTATATAATACCCTCTTAAATGCATAAGGAATAGTGTATATCATGTTATACTTCTAATTCCTATTGGGGTTATATTTATAATTATAATTATTAATATCTGGTTTTGTTTTTATCGGTTCCTCACTCTCAACTCTTTCCACCCTTAACTGTCATTTACAGGAAATGGACCAGTTCCCAGTCTACATTTAATCCAGAGGGGTGGAGACTATTCATACAGTAGATCCACATCATTTCTCTTTTATTCAACTGTTTTAGTCTGTCCCCTCCCCTCTTTGCCACTGGTACGTGTTCCAGGCCTGAAAAAGAGAACCCCTCAAGTCCACCCTTAGGGCACATATTAAAGTGTCTTGGAACGGGGTGCAACGTGTCATTTTTCTTTATAAGCCGCACATGCTCTTGGATTCTGAGCTTTAGAGCTCTTGTTGTGCGTCCGATATAAATCATGTTGCACCTACACGTAATCATATACACCACGTAGCTGGTATTACAGTTGATAAATGTCTGTATTTTCTTGGTTCCCTTCGGTTTGATACATTTAATCTCTTTCAATGCATTTGAATATTGGCAGATATTACACCGGCTGCATTTGTAGAAACCTTTAGGTATGTTTCGTATACCATCGGAAACCTTTGATGAAAACAGACTCGGTGATAGATACGCTGCCACAGATTTAGCTTTGCGGAAGACTAGTTTTGGCCCTTTCTCAGTGATTGATTTAAGATCTTGGTCTAGTTTGAGCGTGTCCCAGTGTTTCTCCACTATTGATCTAATAATGTGTGATTGTTTACTCTGCTGAGTAATGAAGAGTGGTAATGGTGTACCGCCTTCCTTACCCCACTGATTCCTTCTGCCAGCATTGTGCCAGCATTGTGCTCCACGGAAGAGAATTTTGAAGTACAGTCTAAAAAACTTGTTGCAAGATTTGTGGAGAGAGGATACAAAGAAAAAGAGCTTTTAGACACTCTAAATCTGGTTAAGACCATGAAGAGAGAGGATCTACTCTCCGCAAATGCTGGCAGAAGGAATCAGTGGGGTAAGGAAGGCGGTACACCATTACCACTCTTCATTACTCAGCAGAGTAAACAATCACACATTATTAGATCAATAGTGGAGAAACACTGGGACACGCTCAAACTAGACCAAGATCTTAAATCAATCACTGAGAAAGGGCCAAAACTAGTCTTCCGCAAAGCTAAATCTGTGGCAGCGTATCTATCACCGAGTCTGTTTTCATCAAAGGTTTCCGATGGTATACGAAACATACCTAAAGGTTTCTACAAATGCAGCCGGTGTAATATCTGCCAATATTCAAATGCATTGAAAGAGATTAAATGTATCAAACCGAAGGGAACCAAGAAAATACAGACATTTATCAACTGTAATACCAGCTACGTGGTGTATATGATTACGTGTAGGTGCAACATGATTTATATCGGACGCACAACAAGAGCTCTAAAGCTCAGAATCCAAGAGCATGTGCGGCTTATAAAGAAAAATGACACGTTGCACCCCGTTCCAAGACACTTTAATATGTGCCCTAAGGGTGGACTTGAGGGGTTCTCTTTTTCAGGCCTGGAACACGTACCAGTGGCAAAGAGGGGAGGGGACAGACTAAAACAGTTGAATAAAAGAGAAATGATGTGGATCTACTGTATGAATAGTCTCCACCCCTCTGGATTAAATGTAGACTGGGAACTGGTCCATTTCCTGTAAATGACAGTTAAGGGTGGAAAGAGTTGAGAGTGAGGAACCGATAAAAACAAAACCAGATATTAATAATTATAATTATAAATATAACCCCAATAGGAATTAGAAGTATGACATGATATACACTATTCCTTATGCATTTAAGAGGGTATTATATAAGCAAAAATGTAACAAAAATATAAAAGTAGAATTATGTAGCTTCAGGTTATGTAAGAGGTATTCTTCTATAACCCCTATATGCAATTAAATGTAGCTCCTCACCTCTAAAATAATAAAATAACAAATCTCCACTCTACAGTCTCTGATAAGAGCATTATTATCTGTAATTAGTTATAATAATGTAGGAGGGTCTGTTGTCCACAATGGTTTTTAATAATTTTTCTTATTATTCTTTTTCATTTTTTTCATGTATTTGTTTATTTTGCTATAATATGTTTTTCTTCTTTGTTTTGTACTTATGTTTATATCTGTTTAAAATATCCTTATTCTGTCTCAATTAACAGTCTTGATGATTTGATTTTATTTTATTTTAATAGGTGTCTTTCTCTGCTATGGGGAAGTCTTTTATAATGGATTCTTTGCAAGTATCCTATATTGTTTTAAACTTATGTATTCTCCTTGTATCATATTCCTGTAGAAACCAGACTCCAACGTTATATGCCTGTGTAGGTACGATCGTAGCTGCTTATATACTGCCACAACAACTTGTAGTTAGAACCAAGATGAAATTGAGGACTCATAGTTATGCCTCTTCAGTATTTCTTAACCCCCTGAGTGCTGTAATTATACATCATTACATATATGAGGCAATAACATATTAGCTATGGGACTGCAATAATGCAATGACTTAACATGTGATGCCATACATGGGCAACACCCTCCACCTGCTTCAATTAAACAATTAGGGCTATAAATGAGGAGTCGGGCAGACACAAGGAATACTCTTTGATAAAGTTCCGTTGGGAACGAAACGCGTCAGAGGACGGTGAACATGTAATTTTAATGGCGTATCAGCCACAATAAAGCCTTTTTCTACGTTTTTGCACATGCCCTAGCCAGAGTGTCTTTTTTGCAGTGCTCGTATCCCCCCCCCCCTTTTTTCTACTATACCTCTCATCGGGACGGACGCACGCAGTGGAGCGGAGCTATTCTCTGTCGCACAGGATACGGAAGCAGCAGCAGCAGGTACATCCGGGGGTCACAGGTCGCTGCGTACCTCGAGGGCTGCCAGAAAGGACCGCCAGTGGAGGACAGGATCCCCGGACAGGAAGCAGCTGTACGGAGTGCTGCAGGATACCGCAGACCACGGAACACAGAGAGGCCCACCAGAGAAGGGACCGCCGGTTGGATACACGCTCACCGGTCAGGTTAGAAGGCTTCATGTCCGTGTGCGGGTCATTTAACCCACTGCTATAGACTGACTGCATACTGCTTATCATTCATTACCGTTTACCTTAGGTAACAGAGTACTCCGCTTGTCTAATACTAAGAAACAATTCAGACTTGCCAGCAAGGTTTTCTTTAGAGCACCCAATTTAGGGGTCATCCCCTTACTTACCCACTAATATACATTACAGCCTATTCGTTAAAATGCCAGAAGCGATAAGTCCTCACCGTATGTAATAAGAATTATCTATGCAGAGAGATCGCTACTACAGAAAATCATTTGCTGGCGCTTTATGTGACGAGTGTCCGGTCGGATGCTATTTGACCTGTCTCTTGGAAAGAGAGAGGGGGACATTCTCGCTCTTTAAGGAACAGGTCCCATTCAATTCTTCATGTAGGATTAAGCGCGTTATTACTAGGAGAGTATTTCCCTACATAGAAGTATCGAGGCTTATTGAGAGCACCAGGCCTGCATTCTATGCCCTTTATTTTGGTATCCCGATATGTTGAATTTTGATCTCACGTATGTAATGTTTTTAATGATATTCATATACTAATGGAAGGATGTGTATTTGTTCTTCAGTTTCCTTACATAAAAAATAAAAATCCCACGTGAGCACATTCACATGTCCCAGACAGGTCTGCAACCCTGCCCTTCCCCATTATCTCTTAGCATACAGTGCTTCCACTGGAGCTAGGGATTCTGGGTAATGACATGCAAATGAGCACACAAGTGTCACCTTTTGCTTCAAATCCATTTTAACATGATCCCCTATAAGCAGGGTTGCCACCTTCTACTGAAGGCCAACCCAGAGGAAAACAAAAAAAAACCCTTACTTGGCGATGTGGTGCGGCGGCGTCTCCCGGCATCCTGCTGCAATTCCCCCTCCAACTGCAGTGAACATGGCTGCGCGGCGTCGCATTGCCATGGCAACGTGACGCGGCGTAGCATCATGACGTCACGTAACATCCGGTTGCCATGGCAACGCGGCGTCATTTGACGCCACGCAAACTGCAGTTTAAGGGAGAATTGCAGGAAAATAACAGAGTATGCCGGAGACGCTGCCGCATCACACCGCACCCCGCCGCCACCCGGAGATTGACAACAGCAACCCGTAGGTAAGTGCCCAAAACCCGGAGTCAACCCTGCCTATAAGCTTACGCCTGCTGTATTTCACAGCCTTTCAGCACAGCCTGGGTTAAAGTGCAGAGCCAGGAACCCTACCCACAGACAGCTGTTTCGACCTTTTGGGTCTCATCAGTGTGAGACTGGTTATACTGGCTTTGCAATGTGCAGCTGGGATAGGTTTCCACCACACTTACAGAAAAAGGAAACTAAATCCGCTATGGAGGTGCACAGACCGTTCTATGTCACCGCACGCAGTGTTTTAGGGTTTGTACCTTAATGGCTCCGTGTATGCGATAGTGAAATGTTTCATTCCACTCCGGGTCGCTGCAGTTGTAAACGACCCCAGTCCTGGAAGCGAGAGGCGAGGCAGTGGGGAGTCTTAACTGCACATAGCAATCAGCCTTGGACACTGAGGCAGAAAAAACAGAAGACAGAGAATGAAATTATATATATATATATATATATATATATATATAAATATAGCAAATGGAAATATACTGTATGCTCATTTGCATGTCTTAGGCAGGTCTGCAACCCCGCCTTTCACCATTATCACCCAGCACTTCCACTGCAGCAAGGGATTCTGGGAAATGACATGCAAATGAGCACACAGTGCCACTTTTTGCTTCAAAAACCATTTCCAACATGGTTCCCTATAGGCTTAAGCTTGCTGCATGGTCACAGCTTTGAGCACAGCCATGTTTAAAATGGTTTTTGAAGCAAAAAGTGGCACTGTGTGCTCATTTGCATCTCATTTCCCAGAATCCCTTGCTGCAGTGGAAGTGCTGTGTGATAATGGTGAAAGGTGGGGTTGCAGACCTGCCTAAGACCCTTGCCCGAGTAGTCCCTGCCCCCGCTGCCTCCTTCCGACAGGGCTGACTACGTACGGTGACGCGTCAGCCAGCCGATGCTGCAAGAATCTTGTGGATTTCGGCGTTGATGCGTCACGTGGTACGCGAGTCAGACAATGGGGAGGAGGGGAGGAGCTAGGTGGGAGGCGCCTTGGGCGGGGAGCAGGGAAGGAGCTGCGTGTTATTAAAGTGTGTGTGTGTGTGTATGTGTGTGTGTGTGTGTGTGTGTATATGTACGTGTGTGGGGGAGTGGACGGCACCACAATCAGAGCCCGCCCCCCTCCCTCCCACTCCCGCCCCCCTCCCTCTCCGGCTCCCTACAGACCGCATATCGCGGTCTGTGTCTGTCAGCGCCCCGCCTGTCTGCAGTGCGGGCGCGCTGACTGAGGGAGCGGGGCCTTAGCCTAAGACATGAGAGAAGAGAGAAGAGGAGAGAAGAGAGAGTTGCAGGTATATACTAAATACCTGCACTGACAAGTGTGACATCACTAAGGTGGGTTTATTAATCCATGGAACACATATATATAAACAGCTGAACCCCGTTATAGCGCGACCCGTTATAACGCGAATTCGGTTATAACGCGGTTTTCACGTGGCTCCCCCACTGCACACTGCACACACTCTCACTGCACCACTGCACACTCTCACTGCACCACTGCACACACACTCACTGCACCACTGCACACACACTCACTGCACCACTGCACACACACTCACTGCACACACTCTCACTGCACACTCTCACTGCACACACTCTCACTGCACACACTCTCACTGCACACACTCTCACTGCACACACTCTCACTGCACACACTCTCACTGCACACTGCACACACCACACTGCACATACTCCCAGCACTCACTGCACACACTCCCAGCACTCACTGCACACACTCTCCCAGCACTCACTCTCACTGCACACTGCACACATTCTCATTGCACACACTCCCAGCACTCACTGCACACTGCACACTCCCAGCACACTGCTCACAGCACACACTCTCACTGCACACTGCTCACAGCACTCGCAGCACACTCTCACAGCACTCAGCTCTCAAAGCACACAGCACACAGCACACAGCACTCACAGCACGCTCTCACAGCACTCACAACACACCTCCCACTCCCCCTCCCTACCTTTGGTGTCGGCTGCTGAGATCGGAGCGGAGCTGGCATCAGGAGGAGGGGGTGGGGGTGTCGGGAGGAGGGGGGTGTCGGGAGGAGGGGGGGGTGAGTGAGGAGCAGGCTGGGACTCGGAGGGCCGCGTGGGCTATGCCGTGGAGGGCCACTAGGTGTGGGGGCCTGGGGGGGGGGGGGGGGGGAAATGGATGCCGGTGGTAGGAGGTAAGGAGCAGGTTGCGGCTGGACTCGCCGTTGCTAGGGGACGTGTAGGGCTTCCGGCCACCTCTTCCTTCCTTCTCTCCTCCCTCCCGATCAGGTGTGCGGCGGCCATTTTTTTTAAAATTAGCGCGACCCCGGTTCTAGCGCGGTCGGATCGGGTGGCCCCCGAGGACCGCGCTATAACGGGGTTTAGCTGTGTATATATATATATATATATATATATATATATATATATATATATATATATATATATATATATATATATATATATATATATAGCTAAACCCCGTTATAGCGCGGTATATATATATATATATATATATATATATATATATATATATATATATATATATATATATATATACCCTTGGCGAATCAGTACTCCTGAAGAAGCCATCTACTAAGTTATTATGCACCTAATGAGATTCCCCTGTACTGCTTCGGGGGGTGGGGGGGGTGTGAACATTTTAGCATGCTGGGTATGCAACGCCATCGGGAAAAAGACCCTCTCGGCGCAATAAATTTGTATAATACATACAGGCAGAAAGGAGTCTGTAGTACTGTATGTATATCTTTATTTATATAGCGCTATCCATGTACACAGCGCTTCATAACGGTAACCCATGTGACTTAGGAATATAACACGCAATGTTAATAAGCTATTCAGACATAAAAGTAACATTAGGAAAAGGTGTCCCTGACCCAAAGAGCTTGTAGAAGTGGATAGGATAGAAAACACAATATATATATATATATATACAGTGTTCGACAAACCTATACATTTGCTCGCCCCGGGCGAGTGGATTTAACCCCCGGGCGAGTAAATATTGGCCCAAGCAGCACACGTTTGGTACTAGGTGGCGAGTAGATTTTTTTGTGTGGCGAGTAGATTTTTTGGTGATTTGTCAACCACTGTGTGTGTGTGTATATATATATATATATATATATATATATATATATATATATATATATATATATATATATAATGTATATATATATATATATATATATATATATATATATATATATATATATATATAAACCATAATACTGAGTTAAGTTATGGTGAGTAAAAAAAGTGACAAAAACCCTCCACAGGAAAGCAAATATGCAAATATAGCTGTATGCTCATCTGCATGTCTTAGGCAGGTCTGCAACCCCGCCTTTCCCCCATTATCACCCAGCATACAGCACTTCCACTGCAGCAAGGGATTCTGGGAAATGACATGCAAATGAGCACACAGTGTCACTTTTTGCCTCAATAACCATTTTTAACATGGTTCCCTATAGGCTTAAGCTTGCTGCATGGTCACAGCTTTGAGCACAGCCAGGGTTAAGGTGCATACCCAGAAAACCACCCACAGACAGCTGTTTCGACCTTGATGGGTCTCATCAGTGTGGGGTTGATGAGACCCATCAAGGTCGAAACAGCTGTCTGTGGGTGGTTTTCTGGGTATGCACCGTAACCCTGGCTGTGCTCAAAGCTGTGACCATGCAGCAAGCTTAAGCCTATAGGGAACCATGTTAAAAATGGTTATTGAGGCAAAAAGTGACACTGTGTGCTCATTTGCATGTCATTTCCCAGAATCCCTTGCTGCAGTGGAAGTGCTGAATGCTGGGTGATAATGGGGAAAGGCGGGGTTGCAGACCTGCCTAAGACATGCAGATGAGCATACAGCTATATTTGCATATATATATATATATATATATATATATATATATATATATATATACACACATACACACATATACGTGGTCGAGTAGTGAAGATGTTCCATGCCTGAGTGACATTGTTTCATATGAAGTATATATAAAGGGCAATGAGAAATGAGATGTTTATCTGCTTCTTACACAGGTCAGCGCCGTGAATATTCCTCGCTCTCAGCACCTTCACACTCAGGTTATAATGCGGATGAGTTTCCCTCTGCAATGAGAACACGGCTCTTTCCATAAGTAACACCCCCATTATACCCTACACGTACACGCTGGCAGAGGTGTGTGCAGGATATATCTAAACATAACTCCGTATTTTGCTTTGTTTTTCTAAATGTCCATTTTCATTAAATACATACCCTTTATAATTACCACTAATTACATTCCATTTATAATTATATAAATGTTATAATTGCATTTATTACATACCCTTTATAATTAACATTAAATACATACCCTTTATAATTACCACTAATTACATTCCATTTATAATTATATAAATGTTATAATTGCATTTATTACATACCCTTTATAATTAACATTAAATACATACCCTTTATAATTACCACTAATTACATTCCATTTATAATTACATAAATGTTATAATTGCATTTATTACATACCCTTTATAATTAACATTAATTACATACCCTTAATAATTAACTTTAATTACATACCCTTAATAATTAACATTAATTACATACCCTTAATAATTAGTATCCATCACTTCAGTGAACAGTGCGTGTAAATGCGTGTGCTCACTTCTGTGTGTGTGAAAATTACTGGAGAGGCACAGCAAGGACACGGGGCGTGCAATTTAAATGTGTCTCGCGGTGACAGCGGAGGTGACATTATTTTTGATTGTTGCAATTTCATACATATTTTCTTAATACCTATGTAATACATATTTGTTGCAATGTCATACACATCTTCATTAGGCTGAGTCCAGGGTCAGTGCCGTGCTGAGGCGCGCTGACGCTTGTCAGTGAGCTCCTGCAGCCGCAATGAGAGCGGCTTTAGCAGGGGCTCGCACACGCGTCCGCAAGCGTGCGGAGGCGTAGGTCTTACCAAATTTCTAGTTTGAGCGCTCACGGGAGCGGTTCGCCAAATGAGGGCGAACCAGCTCCGTGACTTCACTGGCCCGCCCCCCGACACGCCCCCGGACGGCGCGCGAACTAAGGTCAGGGAAAGCACCCGCTTTCCCTCAGCCTCCGCAGGGCTGGAGTCACCATGGACTCAGCCTTAGGTCATGAATGAATATGGTCTCTTGTTAGGGAGGGATATGTAAGTTATATCTCTCGCTTTATACATATAAATCAGTGACATTTCCTAATGAGGGACACTGCCTCCCAATGGGTGACTCAGCCTCCCAATGGGTAACTCAGCCTCCCAATGGGTGATTCAGCCTCCCAATGGGTGACACTGCCTCCCAATGGGTGACACTGCCTCCCAATGGGTGACACTGCCTCCCAATGGGTGACTCTGCCTCCCAATGGGTGACTCTGCCTCCCAATGGGTGACACTGCCTCCCAATGGGTGGGTGACACTGCCTCCCAATGGGTGACTCTGCCTCCCAATGGGTGACACTGCCTCCCAATGGGTGACTCTGCCTCCCAATGGGTGACACTGCCTCCCAATGGGTGGGTGACACTGCCTCCCAATGGGTGACAGTCACTTACTGGAAGGAGTCCCTTGTACATGACAGGCAGGTGACTGCTCCTTGCCGGGACCCCTGCTCCGGCTGGTCCCGCACTCGTTTTGGCTCCTCCCCCTGTCACTCACCCTCCAGCTTCTGGGTCTCCTCCCCCGCTGCTGCTGCTGCTGCTGCTTCTTCTTCTCCTCCTCCTCTCCCCTCCGCAGGATGGCCGCGGCCAGAGCCGGCAGAGCCCGGAAGGACAGGCGGCTCAGAGCGGACAGGTGCATGAGGATTCACCGTGCGGCGAGCTCCGGGGAGGGGCGGGGCCTGCAGGGGAGAGGGCGGAGAATGCAGGTGAGGGCGGGGCTGCAGGGGAGAGGGGCGGGCCTGCATGTGAGGGCGAGGCTGCAGGGGAGAGGCGGGGCTGCAGGGGAGAGGGGCGGGGCCTGCATGTGAGGGCGTGGCTGCAGGGGAGAGGCGGGGCTGCAGGGGAGAGGGCCGGGGCCTGCATGTGAGAGGGGCGGGGCTGCAGGGGAGAGGGGCGGGGCCTGCATGTGAGGGCGTGGCCAGCAGGTGAGAGGGTGCGGGTCGAGCAGAGAGCCAGTCACAGGGAGGGCGGGCCCTATTACATGTGGGCGGGGTCAGGGTCCTCTTGCAGGAATTACGCCTCGGGGGGAGAGGGCGTTCTTAATACAGATAGAAACATTTCATCAGGTATATACACAGCATCTCTCCCTCTCAAAACGGGACAGGCACTCAAATGTAATACGCTGACTCGTATGCTTTACATTTCAGCTCCCAAGGGAGCTTTTAACAAGAGCACCTTGATACAAACTTCATTGGGAGCCGAAACTTAGAGAAGCCCTTTAGATTGCAAGCTCTTGGGAGCAGGTCCGTGCTGTGTACTAATCTTCGCTACCCATTGTACAGCGCAGCGGAATATGTTGGCGTGTTAGAAATAACGAGTAATGCCAATTTCTATCAGACCGACCGATCATAGGGAGTACCTGGAATGAAACAAATTGTGTTTGCATGCATCGGCAACACCTTAACCACTCTACTACGCCCGTTGTGTTAACATTCATGCAATAAATGTTCTGTATGTCGTGACATATAAAAAAGTGCAAACTGTGTAGCGCTATTCTAAATATAAATGATATATATCAAAAGTTAACACACATACATTATATATATATATATATATATATATATATGAGTTATAAAAAATTATTTCGTGCTTGAAGTGACCTAAACACCCACCAACACCAGCCTAGAATGTCTGCTGCCACGATCGAGCAGGTGAAGGACAGCAAAATGCTATATTCTGTACATGTTTTAACTCGAAGCAAATGTTGCAATCTGCCTATGTATCCGGTCAGTCTGGTTTAGAGCAGGCCTGGGGCAGGACTGCCAATGCACTGCACACTCTCCAGCACTGAAGGAGATAAGATACAGTGGACGAGGGCGAGAGGGCGAACTAATACAGGTTTGGTTCAGAATAACAGAAGCGTGTTACATCTTGTCCAATCTCCACTGCCCGTTTGATTAAAAACTGGAAGGACATCTAAGGCTACCGGGCTATGATTCACCCTCACGCCCTCCGTCTGTACCTGTTTAGCAAGTACGGTTATTTTTTTTTGTGTACTTTGAAACCTTCATTTAATGATCTACTTATTACATATAACACACAGAGTGTAAGAAAACCGATTTTCAGCTGCTCTCTGTTGGAAAGTCTGAACACAAGCTTGTCATTTCCACCCTTTCGATTTTCCTGGGTTGAAGAAATAGGGTTTTTCAGAATAGGGGACAAAAAATGCCACCCTACAGAAAGTAAACATGCAACATTGTATAGCGATTGTGAAACCTCGCTCTAGAACTTTGTGACAAGAAGGGAGTCAGCTGTACTCTTTTCTTTACATTTCCCCACCTTGAAACTTGTCTGATAATAAAAAGTAATAAAACCAGGAAGATGAACCCAATATAAAAAAAAAAATTAAATCAGTTGCAGCCTCACGCTGGTGCTACACGCACCGTTACCCCAGCCAGGTCTGTTACCGACACAGAACATCGTGTTTTTTTTTAATAACCAACTAAATAAAACCAGAGACGTTTCATACCTTGAAGACTTTATTTTTACGTGTACGAGTTGGGCAGCCCAGACGCTGCTCCTCTCACACAGATTTCAAGTGGGCGCCTTTTGTAAGTGTGGTTAACGTATAAAAGAAAGTCGTTTATTTCACACCCTGGTGAAATCCTGCAAGCTCGGGGCAGAAAAAGGCTTGTAAGAGATGCCCACTCAAGATTAACACTTCCACTGCTAGAAAGCAATGCGTTGCAGGCAGTGAAGAGGCTACAAAATTGCTGTCCCACTGCAACCCTCCCCCAACCCCACCCCCTCAAACCATATTATATACACACACACGCACATAATTCATTTAGAAATTACTTTCCTTTTTTTTTTCTGGGTCAAATTCTCCATTGAGAAATCTCCCAGCGCTTGTGTCTATTTGTATAATATTTCCAGACATGTTTCAGGGTGTAGAAAATGGCTGCCTAACTGGGCCCCTCAGTCACTGCGCCAGTGGAATCGCTGCTTCGTTCATTCCTCTGTAAGGAATGCAACTGGTATGTTCTGTCGTATGAATAATTATAGGGTGACAATTTGTGTTAAGACCATATCAAAGGGGCAGTGCATATGCTTTTATAGTCTCTAACCCCCTAGACTAGGGGTTCTCAACTCTAGTCCTTAATCTCCCTTCCTCCCTCCCCCACAGGTTAGGTTTTCGGGATATACCTCCTTCAGCATAGGTGGCTCAATCAGTCGATGCTTCAGCTGTCGCTGTTTGAGCCACCTGTGCTTAAGCTGGGATATCCTGAAAACCTGACCTGTTGGTGGCTCTCGAGGACTGAAGTTGGCCGCCCCTTGACTGTGTAACCTGACACAGTCCTTCAATGCAGTGACCATAGTAGGGAATCTGTGACATGCTCTGTGATGCGCAGTCACTGCATATTAAATATATCCTACATTCTAAAACAAAGGCTACATCAGACGCCCTCCAAACACAGCATGCCAGTAAAGAAGCAGCCCCCCCCCCCCTCTTAATGTTTGCTATTTCAGCATCAGGGGACCCCCTGGTTCCAGAGACACATACCTGTTCAGGTAGTGCCAGTTTCACCCCCTCCAGGAAAAACAAGATGGCGGTGTAAATCGTCCATGTTACGCTGCAAAATCGGAAGCTGCAATGTCACCTGTCACAGTTTCCTATTGGCTCATGTGATGAGGGAGACTGAAATATGCGCTACGAGCCACATTGCGTATGCCATTTAATTGCTCCAGCAATTAACAGGTTAACACAGGGGTGGGCAACTCTAGTCCTCAAGGGCCACAAACAGGTCATGTTTTCAGGATATCCCTGCTTTAGCACGGGATGCAATCAAAGACTGAGCCAATGATTGAGACACCTGTGCTGAAGCAGGGATATCATGAAAACATGACCTTGGGGGGGGGGGGGGGGTTGGGGAAAGAGGAGATCTTGAGGACTGGAGTTGCCCACCATTGGTATATACATACACACACACAATATAAGTTCTGTACACACAGTATAAAGTGAAATGATTGACATCTTGCATGGACCCGGCAGCAGCTAGCTTTGTTTTGTGAGGCCACGTCGTGCAGAGGTTCCTTCGCCAACACCGCCTCCGCCTTCCGTCCCTATATTACACTGCAGGGACCTCTGACCCTGCAAATCCCACAAGACTCAGTCCTTGTGATACTCTCCATCACTATAGATTCATGTAGGGTTGATTCCCAAGTGTACGTGCGGTGCAGGCCTCTCCAGAACAGAGTCGAGGAGGCGTGATCCTGTAACAGTGATACCCACGGGGACAGCCTCAAAGTGCAAGAGAATCCGGAGTTAGAAGCCCCGATTCCAGCGTAGCCAAATCGTACCGGCACACACGGGACGGCACACCAGAAAAGGTGTCTGCAGCGGCCCCAGCACCTGGTGGCGGTGAGCCCGGCGGGAAGTCTCTTCACAACTCTGACACGTGTTCAGGTGTCCACAGAGCCGACATCCTTAGAGCAGAAATAATGCACCACCACAGCGTTGGGATAACGCGCAAAGGCACTGCGGTGGGAGGGAGATCACACGCGTGTAAGTACAAGATAAAACATGTGTGTATTTTTACTTTGTTTAATTTAAGGAGCAATCCAAGCAATATCCTGTGTGTGTGTTAAAAAAAAAAAAAAAAATCATGTCTATAGTAAATAGTTATATTATTATTTTTTAATTTTACTCTTAATGCCATTTTTATGAGTTTTAATACACTGCGCATTCTTTGATTTCTATAGCAGGTTTTTCCCCACCTCCCCAGCAGTGCAAGATCTGTGTAACATTTTCCTGTTTGTGATAATTTGTTGCCAATGTTCCCAGCAGTTTGAGCTGCAAACTGTAACAATAAACGTTACCTTAATAATATCAGGATACATTGTAGCTGCTGAGTCGCACCGACTGAGGATTGATTGAAACTGAAAGCGCCATTTAGTGAACCCTGGGACGACGAATCGACCAGCAGCTTAAGTAATTAATATTCAATACAGGTAATCAAAGGCGTCATATATTATATTTGTCCGTTCTGTTTGGATCCAATAAAAGCCTATTTTTCATCTGACCTACCGAGTATTTTTCCATTTGGATCATTGCCGTTTTTCTCTCCCCCCTCCCCCTTCCCTCCTCTCTCCCCCCCCCTCCCCCTTCTCCACTGGCTTATATCATTTTTTTTTTTTTTAAGTGCCACTTTATTTTATTTATACAATGTTTTACTAGGATGTAATACATAGCGTTACCGCTCGTTTTCACGTATGTCCTGGGGATTGGGGATTAGATCGCCTCTTTAATGGGTCCGTGCACAAACGGGACCAAAGTGCCCAATTGCCAGAACCAGATTTATATCTTGGGGTCTCCCTCCTGGTAAAACATTTTGTAAGCAAAGAAATAACGTGGACAACAGATGGAAAACTAACATACCACAGAGGTTTCATTTTCTCCCTTTCTGGCACTTTTGAAAATCTTTCGTCCCAAGCAGAGGGGACAGTTGTGGGGGCATTTTAATCAGAAAAAGGACACTGCTCCATGTTTGCAACAAACCCCCTCCAACTGCAGAGCCCCCAGGGTATATGTGCGGTGCCCCCTAGCGGAGCTCTGTATGCAGAACGCAGGGATAACACACCCACCTGTTTCCAATCTTCTTCTTGCACACGCTGCAAACCTTCTCCTCCGTGATAACGCATTTCACCTGCTGGTGCGAGATCCGCTCTTCCTGCACCTGACGGATGCAAACGCAGAGCAGCGCTTACCACAAAACCTCTAACACAGGGGCGGCCAACTCCAGTCCTCAAGGGCCACCAACAGGTCAGCTTTTGACTGCACCACCTGTGCTGAAGCAGGGATATCTTGAAAGCCTGACCTGTTGGTGGCCCCTGAGGACTGGAGTTGGCCACCCCTGGAGTAAATGAACCCCCTCTCCCCAAATAAAAACACAGCGTTCCAAGCCCAGCAGCGCCTGTCGGTGAGGGAGGGAGAGTGTGCGTGTGAGTGTGTGTGTGTAACAGGGCAACAATCTTTTTTAATCCTTGGACTTGGAAGTATTCAATTTTTTTCGTGCCAGGGCAGCCTTCTTTTTATCCTGCTCTAACAGGGATTGCACCGTTAACTGCTGCAGTCACGAAGACATTTCTCATGCCCTTGTGCCAGCTGGACAGAAGGATAGAACACCCGCCTGGGTCAGAACATAGAAGCCAAACAGGGGATCCCATACGCTGTACAGGAAATACTGAAAAGGTTACTAAAAAAAAAAAAAGCTGCTCTAAAACAAGACTTCATGTTATGAAGTTGTGAGGAAGATTTAGGGCCCCGTTTACTAAATGGTGTCAATCCTCATTCATTTGAATGGGATGCAAGGTGCCTTATGGCTTCTCTCCTGTTGTTATGTGGATGTGTGGAAAGTAGGAACCGGTGCTCCAGTGGCCTTGGCAATCAAATAAAGTAAATTATTTTAATGGGACCCTCTTACAATAAATGTACTCCGATTACCACCTCCGCTGGAGCGCCACATCCTACTTTTTGCACATCCAGTTATACCTCAATTCGTTTTGGGATTCCAGAGCACCAGTGGCGGAGCTCCTGATTTTTGGGAGTACACCTACGGCTTTCTTCAGCCTTCACCCCCCGTTATACCAGAAGAGCCAGGAATACTTTGGATCGCTGGGAACCTACCCTCAGGAACTCGGCATGAAGCAGGTTCTTGAGAATCTGGTTGAACCTTTTCCTCTGAGCGTTTTCCTCAAGCACTTTCTCCAGAAAGATCTGGATCTCACAGATACGGGTGTTTGCCGGGAGTAGGTTTATGGCCTGTGTAAGAGATTGAAAGAAACCAGTACAGAACTTAATGCACCCACATGGATTGGGAATGGAGACATTTATGGACACACAGAATCTTTTATGCTTAGACTGACCACAGCCGAAGCGCGAGGGACTCAACCTATCCGGGGTTGTGCAACAAGATCACGCGTACTTGGCAACACACATAATAGCTGCAGATAACTCAAACAATTTTTGAGATGGTAGCCACCAATCTCAGCTCGGAATGAACCAGAACCAACCACAGAGCTCTGTGAGCCAAAGAACATTTACACGTCAAGATTCAGACTAAAGAGATAAAGATCAACAGGAACAACCCAAGCTTGGATTGTACACCCAACAGCCTGCGTGGGGAACCAGATGACATCAAGAACCTCAGACCAACAGCTGTCCTGGACCACAGCAGTCATACTCCACTGCACCATCCTCAGGGCTGTCAACCAATCCATAGATCCGAGCAAGTTTCAGTAGAACCTGAAATC